>NC_071265.1:12032500-12332500 GCF_023375685.1 Ictalurus furcatus | reverse complement strand
ACCACACGGGTCTGTCTGATTCTGCTGTTCGGCGCTTGTACGACAGAGTGGAAACATAAGCTTACCACCGGTCCTATAGGGAAGGACGGGGTGAAGCAGTTTTCGTGGTGGCAGTACTGTAGCCTTGACAAACACATAATAATTTTCAAGAGGTTCAAAATCCTTGAAAATTATTTGTGGATGTCCTATGGGGTAACATTTTTTGGCCTGGCAAAAGGGGTACAAACTTGTAAAGTCGACATATCATATTTTTTCACTATTGTCGGCTTTGGGATACAATTTGTACACGTTAGTACGACCACCAAATAGTGTGTTGCACGGTTTCAATTGTTCAGGATGTGTGTAAGTGGACATAAACGCCATTACAGCGAAATCGTTCTGTTTAGCGATATTCCAAGCACATTCCCACATCACCTCAACATCGAGACCATATGCCTTTTCCAAAATTTTGACCTTATCATCAAACTGTCTTCTGAGCAAACAGTAGGGCACTTTTGATAACGGATGTAAATGGTTTGGGTTATAACGACATTCATGCCCATGAAACATACATCCATTGAATTCGAAACCGTATTTGACACCATCCTTTTCATAATAACCATCGAGATGATATTTTCCAATCACCATCTCTCCATGATTTAAAGCGTGCTGAATGTTCACGCCGCGTGTTGTTTTGACATATTCAAGCCATTTAATGGAAACGGTTGAGTATGTCTTGTTCTGATTTGTGTATGCATTGTTATGGGTCAGAGCTAGGGTGTCTTTTGGTAGGTAGTGGGTTTTATACACGGCCATGCAGCACGCTGCTAAATGTATCTGAATGGGTCGAATTTGGTACACTGTATGAATTTGTCACGGTACTTCATGCATGCCTCACGGAGCAAAACGACATCGTTCTTGCCATACATGGTGAGCTCTTTTTTAAATCAAAAACCTTACCCGACACCGTAACATACCACTCATCAAACAGAGCCCTCTCTTTGTCAGACATTGTCTCACAGCCGTAGAAATGCTTGTCAGGGTATGGGCCTACATAGTCTTCATTTTCTATTCTATTGAACAGGTGTGGAAAATGACCTTTCTCAGCACTGGTTAGATTTAACGCAGCGGATGTCATGGACAGACGCATAGGGATGAAAGAGTAGATATCGATGAAACATTGCTTGAATGTCTTATCATACATTAAAATGATCCGACAGCGTTGCATAGTAATTTGGAGTGTTAGCCCTGCTTTTGCAAAATATTCCAATAGTATAAAATTGTCAAACCCTGAGGTGTTGTGTGCAACCCATGTGAAATTCTGATAATGAGGCTGTCTAAACTTTTTAACAAGTCGATCTATACAGTCTGTACCAGCGGCTGTGAACTCTTCCCCTTTAAACGTAATCGCGCATACGAAATTTGCAACAAGTTTACCGTCTGTGTGTTGTGTCTCAAAATCATAATAAATGTATTTGTCGCTAGGTGGTTCCATTTTTATCGGTTGTATGAAACATTGGTGTACTCCATCATTAACCAATTCATCTTTACAATGGATACAGTGTTCTGCAGGGCACACGTGTTTTTTTAGAGCGGCTCCGTTGACGTGATATCGCCTATTACATTTCTGACAGTATTTAGTGACATCACACTGAGCATACTGTTGTCCTGTTTGTGTTTGTTTATGCACGTTATAACAGTAGGCTGATCTGCAGTACCGCAAACAATCGTGACATTGCCTCGTTTTGCCTACGTATTTATGACAATCAGGCGCATTACACACATCGCAAACATATTTACACCTGTGGTCTCTACGGCTAGTAAAACCATGGTAACAGTATTCACACACGTATGGTGTACCAATGAATGCTTTTAGGTTCTTAATCAAGAAATAATGCTTGTTGTGTAGATACAAGAACACGGTCTTATTATGAGGCTCGTCATTGTTCATAAAGTGTTCCAAGAGACCAGAACATGTTCTATGGAACACCACTATTTTAATATGTAACAACCGTTCAAACCGTGTGATGTCATTAAACCCTATATTTTGTTGTACCGAATACCCTGCAGTTTTCTGTAGAGACGCGGCTAACGACTCGAGTTCACTACATGGCGTATGCGGTTGTAGTAAATGGGACAGACAGATCGCAAAACACAGATTGTTAGATATGTTGTTGGGGCAAAACGGGTTCATTCTGTTTCTGGCAATGACCTCGTTATGAGCTAGATCACGTATCTTTCGATAAGCACCACCGTGTTTACCGTGAGTTATAGACACGTTCAGATCTAGACATTCATCAGCCTGTACGTCAGAATTACTTTGCATAATGTTCTCAAGTTGTTGTGTGAATATGTGCAAATCGTAATTGTTATCAGGTGACAAGACAGCGTTAACATCAGAGGGTAGACTAGGGCCTCTCAAGGTAATGTTGATTAAGCCCCCATTGCTGGCCAGCAGTCTGGAAAACGACACTATTTCAGACATGATATCATGCAGAAATATAGTGTACGCAGCCAGGTCTGAAGCGGTTATCACATGCATGTTTATACGACACCATATCTCCAACCCATTAAATCTGAGTCTCTGTACCACCGTATAACCACCAACAGACCCACCCTCTCTTACAATAGACTCAATAGTGACTTCGGATAACCCAAAATTTGACTCCGAAGGATTAAACGATTGACTGTCTGACCCCCACCCCACCTACTGTGAATTTGAATTGCTGTCTAACAACAAATTTGAATCGATGTCTAACAACGAATTAGGCATTGGTTCTGTTTGAACCTCAGCCATTGATCTAATGCTGTTTAATAAGTCCAACAAAGTATCAGTGGTAGACTGCTGTCTATTCAGATCCTCCATTGTCCGAATTAAACCCTGTAATGTCTCTGTGTTACCATGCTGTTCAAAAGTTGACCAAAAACAGACCATCGTCATCGCATCTTCTAAATTTAATTGCTGCTCCCAGATTACATGAGTTTTCACCACACCGCTTTGACATTTTTACAGATTTTTTAAAGTGAAACAAAAGCTAGTAAAAAAAAAAATCACACACAGTAAAACAGATACGAACCAGCAAATAAACATGCACACACACACACACACACACACACACACACACACACAGAGGGACACGGGGTATAAAATACGCATTGTACAACTCATCCGAGCTTCTTGTTTTTAACCAATTGTACAAGCTGTTTTAACAATTCCGTCGTCAGGTATTGATTGTGACCAACGCGGCGAATCTCCCCAGCAAGGAGCTTCTGTGTTGCTATAATGTGTTTATGCGTGATGGTATGTTTTTGTAATGTATCCACCACACTTTGATTATAAAGATGTTGATTCTTCTCTATATTGTCCAGACGCTCTGTGACGCTAGCAAAAGTCTTTTCAAATCCAGCAACATGGTCCTTGATGGCCTTGAACCCGGTTCGTATCAGCTCAGACGAGTCTCTGTTGTTGTCTATAATAGCCGGTGACTAGCGACCAAAAGCCTCTTGGTTTGAAGGAAGATCGTCAGAAGCGTCGTCTCCAGAGCCGGGGAAAATGCACAATTGTTCCATGAATCAAACAACTCCTGATTCCAGTTCAAACCAGAGTCTATAGTGCGTGGTTCATTCACAACTAACTCTGGGGGGAAAAAAACATGTCTTAGGAAATCAATATGAATTAGGATGATGAAACACTCTTTTTTAAAATAAAAAATACATGCTACATACCGTCTGTCGACCCTGGGGGAAATCTTGATCGTTTATGCTTAAGAGTTGTAGACGTCATGAGTCCCACGCTGTGGACCTGAGTGACTGTTTTAAGCTTGGCCTTTCCAGATTTTGTTGGTATACGGCGTTCAGTAGAATCCGCAGCACTATTTTTGAACACGGGTGCAGCGATCTTGTTTACAAGGTTTGACAAGCCTTGAACAGTAAACAAACGAACACAAAAACATAAGAAAACATCTTAAATCGTTTTTAAACATAACAGCCAAATATCTAATTATCACAATTCATACCCAAGATGGGGTTTTCCAATCTGACACGCGGGGCTTCTGCGTTCGACACTTTGTGTAAAATAAAGTAGAATCTTTCTACACATACACAACACATCATACATAGGAACGAATACTTATAAATAATAACAATGTACGTACCGCTTGCCTTGTTAAGAAACTTGATTTCGTCTATGATGTCTGGGATAGACACAATGTCAGCATCACCTGTAGCGTTAGATACCTGTTTTTATACACCACAATAAACCCATAAATTCATTTATAAATAAAAACATTCTTAACAATGTGTAATAATAGTAATAAAAATAATATAAAACACTTACTGTTACGATAGATGGCCATCTCCTCTTTGAAGTATTCTCCAAAATAAAATATAAAACTTTAGCGGTGAGCTAAAACGAGAATCGACAATTCGCCTAAAATTACACAGCGCTCTGTTACATAGCCGAGATCTTAGAGACTTCTACGTAACTGACCCTACGTTTAAACATAGAGCACACCTATTGCAGGGTATCGTAAGCCATTAACACCCCCACAGACACTCATTATCATAAACAAGCTGATAGGATCACACCACGACCCACCTGTTCATAAAAAACTCTTGGTCAGGAAGAAACAAAGCACCATAAATTAAGCACTCCTAGAGAAACGTAGGTCTGAGAAGGACAAGGCCATAAATTACCCCACTAGTTCTACCACCATGATTGACATTTTGACAGGATGTACTTTCTATGATGAAAACACGTGTATGGGTGTGTTTAGAGAGAGAGAGAGCGAAAGAGAGAGAGAGAGAGAGAGAGAGGGGCGTGTCTGAAATTAGATTAGATTTGGATCACCGTCTGATCCCATAGAACTCGATCAGGTGATTGAATGCTTAGTCAACACTCCGCTACACACTAGATAGAGTGGCTCCACTCAAAAGAAAATTAGAGAAAATTAGAGAGAAAAAGCTAGCACCCTGGTATAACGATCAAACGCATACCTTAAAACAGACCACTCGACAATTAGAACATAAATGGCGTCAAACCAAATTAGTAGTATTTCAAACAACATGCAAGGAGAGCCTCCTGAACTATAGAAAATCTCTTAATGATGCTAGAAAAGTCTATCTCTCCACCTTAATAGGAGATAACAAAAACAATTCGAGATTTTTATTCAACTTGGTAGCAAAATTAACTAGGAATAAAACCACTACAGAAAGAAGCACACAATGATTACATAGCAGAAAAGATTTCATGGATTTTTTCATTGGTAAAATTAAAAATATTAGATGTGAAATTCAGGCTATCAGATTAAAACCAGGCAGTTTTATAACTAAGCCTATAGATGATGATATAGGAATATCTGATCAATGTTTAGAATGTTTTACTCCCCTTAAAGAGACCGAACAAGCTTCATTAATCTCTTCAGCGAAATCATCAACTTGCATACTCAATCCTTTACCTACATGTTTCTTTAAACAGATTTGTCCTGGAGTAATTGAACTGCTTCTAAATATAATCAATTCTTCCCTTAGCACTGGTTATGTACCAAAATCATTTAAATGAGCAGTTATTAAAGCTCTGATTAAAAAACCTGACCTTGACCCCTCTCAACTGTCCAGCTATACACATATATCGAATCTCCCCTTTTTCTCCAAGATATTAGAAAAGGTTGTAGCACAGCAGTTATGCTCATACTTACATAGGAACAACGTTCATGAACTGTATCAGTCAGGATTTAGACCTCATCATAGCACAGAGACAGCGTTAGTTAAAGTAGTAAACGACCTACTAGTGGCCTCTGATCAGGGTTGTGTCTCCTTGCTTGTGTTACTTGACCTTAGTGAAGCTTTCGATACTATAGATCATACTATTCTCCTTGATATATTAGAAAATATTGTTGGCATTAAGGGAATGGTCCTCTCCTGGCTCAGGTCTTATTTGACTGATCGTTATCAGTTTGTAGATGTAAATGGCGACTTCTCCACGCATACCAAGGTTAAATTTGGTGTTCCACAAGGTTCTGTTTTAGGCCCACTGCATTTTTCTTTATATATGCTACCTCTAAGTCAAATGATTCGTAAACATGGAATTAGCTTCCACTGTTATGCTGATGATACACAGCTATGCTATAATTTAAATTATAAATCATTGAAAGAGACATTGTGTGAGCTGAATGCTGTCGGAAGCACCCTCGCGCATGACCAGTATCTCAAGTTTGTGTAACATCATACCTATTTATAGGCCTGCTATGATCAGGTAACGTGGCAATTAAGCGTGTCGCGTGATATATAAATGGCACCTGTGAACCACGCCATCAGCCTCTATTATCTGAAGCGAAGACGCAGTTCACAGGCATGCCCCAGTATGACAAAGCTATGCAATGTCTCGTTATCTTCTCAGGGAACAGGGTTACATGTGTAACCCAGACGTTCCGTTTCAAAGGGAACTCCACGTTGCGTGAGCTCAACGTTGTGGGAATGAAAATACCCACTCCATCATTCTGAGGGTACGACCTGTTCAAAAGATCCGAGCCCGTGGATCACTGCAAGACACTCAACCCCGGGCGGTATGTATATCCAGGCTGTAATATCGAATAAATGTGGGCGGCATAGACAACCCTGCCGCAGCACATACATCCTGTAAGGATACCCCTTTGGACAAAGCCTTTGAGGAGGCAAACCCCCTAGTGGAATGAGCCCTTATGCCCAGAGGTGTAGCAAGACCGTGCGCCTCATGAGCGATAGAGATTCCTTCCACTGTCCGATTAGAGGTGTGCTGCTTTGACACAGCATCACCTCTACTGTCACCGCCAAAGCAGACCAGCAGCTGCTCTGACTTATGCCACTGGCCAGAGCAGTGGACATAAGTACAGAGCCCTTACTGGACACAGTCGGTGCAATTTCTCTTGTTCCGGTGTGAGAAACGGAGGAGGGCAGAAAGCCTGCAACACTACTGGCTGGGCAACAGATGTAGGCACTTTAAGAATATAATCTGGCCTAGGATACAGGAAGGCCTTGGCTAATCCAGGGGTAAAGTCAAGGAAGGAAGGGGCAACAGAGAGAGCTTGTAGATCTCCTACTCGCTTGAGAGATGTTAGGGCCAGCAGAAGAGCTACCTTTAGAGTCAGAAGCTGTCCAGAGGCTGACTCTCAGGGCTAAAATGGGGCACCTGACAGACCTTCCAGGACCACAGAAAGGTCCCAGGAAGGTATGCATGGTCTGCAGATGGGCCTCAGCCGCCTGACACCATGCATAAACCTTGAATATAGAGGATGTTGCCCCACAGAGGCTCCATCAATAGGGGCATGGCTGGCCGAAATGGTGGCCACATAGACCCTGATTGTAGGAGAAGCCAACCCTGCTGAACTCCAGGACTGTAGCTATTGCACGGCTCACTGGGTCTAGCTGACATTCTTCACACCATAAGACAAAAAGTTGCAACTTGAGCACATACAATTTCCTTGTGGATGGTGCTCTAGTATTCAACATGGTCTCTACAACCTCACTTGTGAGACCAGAATCTATGAGCTGGTGCCCCTCAGGGGCCAGACCCACAGTTTCCATAGTTCCAGCCAAGGGTGATAAATCAGCCCTCCGGCTTGAGACAGTAGATCCCTGAAGATGGGAATCTCCCAATGAGTGCCATCTCGCAAGGATATTATCTCTGAGAACCATATTCAAGTTGGCCAATAAGGTGCTACTAGCAGCAGACATAGACGGTCTTGGCAAACTATCACTAGAACTTGTGGGAGCAGAGTGATCTGGGGAAAAGCATATGGATGTGACTTCGGCCACATGTGCACCATGGCGTCCAGCCCTAATGGTGTGGGAGGAGTGAGGGCGAACCACAGCGTGCAGTGTGTTGTCTCCTCAGAGGCAAAAAAAGAAATTAGACGTTGGATGCTTATTAACTTCCTCTTACTTAATTCCGATAAAACAGAAGTACTTGTACTAGGACCACGTGTAGCTAGAAGTAAGCTTTCTGATCACACAGTAACTCTGGATGGTCTTTCTGTTTCATCATGTGCAGCAGTAAAAGACCTTGGAGTGATTATTGACTCCAGTCTATCATTTGAAGCTCACATAGACAATATTACTAGGATAGCCTTCTTTCATCTCAGAAATATTTCTAAGATAAGAAATATATTGTCACTACATGATGCAGAAATACTAGTTCATGCATTCGTCACCTCTAGACTAGATTACTGTAATGCCTTACTGTCTGGATGTTCCAGTATGAGCATAAACAAGCTCCAGTTAGTCCAGAATGCAGCTGCTAAAGTCCTAACTAGAACCAGAAGATACGACCACATCAGCCCAATCTTATCCACACTGCATTGGCTCCCAATGAATCATGCATTAATTATAAAATACTATTATTAACTTATAAAGCACTAAACAATCTTGTGCCACAGTATCTAAGCGACCTTTTGGTTTTCTATGATCCACCACGCCTATTTAGATCAAAAAGTGCAGGCTATTTGATGGTACCTCGAATAGCAAAGGCTACAGCAGGGGGGAAGAGCTTTCTCTTATAGAGCCCCACAGTTATGGAATAGCCTTCCAATTAGTGTTCAGGACTCAGACACAGTCTCAGTATTTAAGTCTAGGCTTAAAACGTATTTGTTTACTCAAGCCTAACATGAGCAGACTTTCTATTACGCTAAGCACAGTCCTAACAATCGATTCTCTCCCTCTTTCCTTCTGGTGAGCCACACACGATTTTATGGAGATACTAGAGATCCTGATCCTTTATGCTCTCCGGACCTGCCTGATCCGTTCGGATGCCCTACCACTGGATGGAGCACTCATCTACTCCATTTCCAGATTGCTGGGACTATGTTTGCTTCTAAGGCCAAACAGACTTCATATTAAACCATAATGAACTTTCTTTTACTTTCACACTATCTGTTGTTACCCAGATGATCATGGATTCCCTCCTGAGTCTGGTTCCTCTTAAGGTTTCTTCCTCATATCATCTTAGGGAGTTTTTCCTTGCCACCATCACCACCGGCTTGCTCAATAGGGATTAATTCACACACTTAAAATCAGTATCCTGTGTTTCTGTAAAGCTGCTTTGAGACAATGTCCATTGTAAAAAGCACTATACAAATAAAATTGAATTGAACTGAATTGAATAAAGCTAGCCTGAAGGGAAGAACCCAATATTGGTATGTGTTGCCTCCCAACGCAAACTTCAGGAACTTCCTGTGCCTGGGCAATATTTCTATGTGGAAATATGCATCTTTTAGATCTCCACAAACCAGTCCTCAAACTGAATCTGTGGAATGATAAGTTTGGGAATCAGCATCTTGAACCTGTACAGTGCATCCGGAAAGTATTCACAGCGTTTCACTTTTCCCACATTTTGTTATGTTACAGCCTTATTCCAATATGTTAGCCTTATTCCAATAAAATTTTTTTTATTTTTAATAAATTTGCAAAGATTTCAAATAAACTCCTTTCACGTTGTCATTATGGGGTATTTTTTGTAGAATTTTGAGGAAAATAATGAATTTAATCCATATTGGAATAAGGCTGTAACATAACAAAATGTGGAAAAAGTGAAGCCCTGTGAATACTATCCGGATGCACTGTATGTCCGAAGAGTACAGTTCAAATGATGCAGATGTAAAATTGGCCGCATACTCCCATCTTTTTTGTGGACCAGGAAATAACAGCTGTAAAAACCTCAGGGAACGGAGTACATGCCCCTTTGTCCAAGAGGGATCTTACTTCCTGTGCTCTAATGTCGGACTCTGCTCTGTGTTGACTACTGTGGTGAGCACACCTCTGAACCGGGGGGGGGGGAGAGGGGGGGTCGAGCTCTGGACCTGCTAACCCTTTCCACGGTAGACAGAACCCATGGATACACATTTGGCCGTAGTTTCCATGCTGCCAGATGGTCTTTTAGTGATGTTAACTTTTCCACATTCTATTAGAGGGAAAGCATCAGATTTTCATTGCCCTGTGACAGCTCGCTGACCATAGAACATTGACAGCTTGGGACAATTTTGGCTAGGTGAGGCCCTACAATAGTACTGGGAACAAATTGCCCTAACAACCTCATGTCTCCTGATACGTCCCTCACGGCTCCTCAGGACCACTCCTCATTTGTCTGCTTGGCCATTACGACCATTCTCAGATCAGGCCTAGTCGCAGGCTGTGACTGTGGCCGCCCAGTTCCCCTGGCTGTCTGCAGGGGTAGGTGGACCGCCACACTCACCTTCTGTGTCTTCCTCACACGAACGCTGGCTCGTTAACTCGACACAGCAGGGAAGAACTGGCTGAATGCCGCTGTATGTTGAGCTCACACAGCAAGTCTGATTGCTAGGCCTGCAACACTGCCATTGTCTGCAGTGACCCACAAGCAAGACCCACTACTGCATAGGCCTTGCCCACCAAGGTCGCGGTGGCCTTAAATGGCTTGGATGGCAAAGCCAGCCCCCATAAATTACCTGTTGTCGATGGAGAGAGGGAGCTCGCAAGCACCTCCTCCACCTTCAGCATAGCCAAATAGCCATGCCGTTCATTCCCCACGATGGCCGAATAATCCGGCATCACAGGTAGGGATGCACCGAAATGAAAATTCTTGGCCGAAGCCGAAACCGAATATAATGAAAAACTTGGCTGAAGGCCGAATACCAAACACGTTTTTTCGCGTTTTTTCCATTTATTTTTCTATTTTTTTCACCATTGCATAAATTAAATAGTCAGAATGTGCTTCTTACTATTTTGTCTTGCTTTTCAAAGAAAAAAAAATCAATTACAAAAACTACAATTTCAAAATATTTATTTAATACTGAACATTTTTTTTTCATTCCAGCAGGCATAGGCACAATATAACTTTAAATAAATCAATTAAAATAAAAATATTTCCATGTGGTCATCTTTGAGCCCCCCTTGAATAGCCTATGTTAGGCCTATAACTGACTGCTGAAAGAATGTAACACTCTGTAGCCTACAACAAAAAAGTGCATTAAAAAGTGCATTGACAAGAGTGCGATAAATGGTTATTATTCAATTCAATTCAATTCAATTCAATTTTATTTGTATAGCGCTTTTTACAATAGACATTGTCTCAAAGCAGCTTTACAGAAATATCAACATGGTATACAGATATTAAAGGTGCAAATTTATCCCAACTGAGCAAGCCACTGAGTGGCGACGGTGGCAAGGAAAAACTCCCTAAGATGTTTTAAGAGGAAGAAACCTTGAGAGGAACCCGACTCAGAAGGGAACCCATCCTCATCTGGGTAACAACAGATAGTGTGAAAAAGTTCATTATGGATTTATATGAAGTCTGTATGGCCTTAGGAGCAGCCGTAGTCCAAGCAGTCACATACAGTCCCAGCAGTTATATACGGCTGATTATATTCAGGATATATAACGCTCGCGTCCCTGTACACCTCGCGGAGTATTATAGTAGATATAGTATAGTTAGGTACGTTGTTAATGTTATGTTCCTTGATAGATTTAGATAATGTATACTATAGATTAGTTCATTTAGTCCCCGCTGGTTTTTCCGCTCCAAGTCCACAGTACTAGTTCTTGTTTCTTGTTTTGTGTTTTGACCCTGTTTTCTGTGACCGCGACTTTGATTCCTGCTTTGCCCCATTTATGCCTGTTTGCTGATCGCCCGACCCTTTGCCTGTCTTGACTACGTTTTTTGGATTACGATTTGGATTTGTCTGCCTGCCCTTGAATAAATACGTCTTTACCTGCTTCCGCACTCTACTCCCTTACGTCTCGCGACGTGACAGAAACAAAACAAATGCACGTGTCCTCAGTAAACATCCAAAGAGCACGTAGCTCGTGCATGTAGCTCGTGCATGCGCGCACCCCCTCATTGAGGTAGTGACATTCGTGCGTCTCACTCTGGTTGCTAGGCTATTTGGTCACGTCATCAAACACGTCATTGTTTGGTCAAATTTATTCTGCCTTTTCACTTATTCGGCCGAACACTGAAGCTGCTTTTTTTGCTATTTTCGGCTAAAACATTTCGGTTGCCGAACATTCGGTGCATGATCACAGGGTTATAAATACTACATATGCATGGTTTCTCCCCAGAAGCATGATATTTTGTCATGCACTTCTGGAAAAAAGGGGAGTTTTCTGCAGTGTGAGGGAGATTTATTTTCAATGAGGAGAAAAAAAGCTCATCCAGCCTTACTAATCACTTCTGCGATTCTAGGGACCATCTCTTGCCACACTTTCTGGTTTTGGACTTTCCCTTTTAGCTGTTCTATACCTAGGCCACTGTATGTTTTGATGGTGTCAAGCTAGAGTGTTCTTTGACAGCCTCATCTTTTTGTTCCACTGACCATTCCAAGAAACATTACTTTCTCCCATGAACTGGATCACATCACATGGCCAAAGTAAGAGAGCCAGAGTTTGGTGAGCTTTCCCTCAAGCAACATTTCTGGCTTGTTGTGCTCCAGAACCTCTTTGTTGCAAAAGCGATTATTCACCCAGGCGAACAGTAACTGGTAAGTGTTTCTTTCTGGATTTTTTAGTTGAAACTAGTTTTAGCACCGATTGTAAGATAGAAGCTGTAACTGCGCTTCCTTGTTACTACGAGCTGTGTACATGTTGCTAGATTAAAGCTAATTCTGGTATTCATATTCGGTTTTGGTCGGGAGTCGCTCCTTCATGCGACTACTCTTTGTTTTGCTAATTAAAGAGGTGTGCTCAGCTGTGAAGCACAGCGGTATTTAACAATTAAGTAACACTGAGGCAGAAGCATCAGTGGAAGCATCAGCCCTTGTCTTGTGAAGACCGAGCTCGTGTAAAGACCTGCGAGTCTACCTGCGCCAGTCCACTGAGCAAGCACACTGACACGACACCACTCGCACTGCTAAGTATACTTTCTTTTTCCCCCCTTTATTCCTCTTGCTGTTTACGTGTTTACACAGGTACTAACACTAACATGTGTCATCACTTTATCCCTGTTATTTGCCATAGGCGCAGATCGTGGCATACTCCCAGAAAAGTATGCAACTTAGACAACCTACACTCTCTGAATGTGGCCTCTGCAGATTCCCTCTCATTCTCTATCGGACTTTGGAACTGCCAATCTGCCATCAACAAGGCAGATTTCATTCCTGCCTTTGCAACCCACTCCAATCTCAGTGTGCTGTCTCTGACTGAGACCTGGATCCATACTGAGAACACTGCCACACCCACTGCCCTAGCCTACAACTTCAACTTCTCCCATACCTCACAACCGGGCCAAACTAAGAGCATCTGAAAGGAAATGGCGTAAATCTAACAATCCAACTGACCTAACCAATTACCAAACACTTCTCTCCTCTTTTTCCAATAGCATCTCCATTGCTAAAGCCACATACTACCAAGAGAAGATTGGCAGTTCTCCCAACACCCTCATTCTCTTCAAAACCTTTTCTTCTCTTCTCTGTCCCCCTCCTCCCCCTTCCCCTACCTCTCTCACTGCAGATGACTTTGCCACTTTCTTTTCCAACAAGGTTACATCAATCAGGAACCAGTTCTCAACCCCAGGCATGCATAGACCGGCTCCACCTCCATGTAACTCCCAACTGACTTCCTTCTCTCCCCTCTCAGAGACTGATGTCTCTAAACTCCTCCTCTCTAGCTAGCCCACAACCTGTCCTCTTGACCCTATCCCTTCTCACCATCTTCAGTCCATCCCGCGCACACTATTACCTGCACTCACACACATCTTTAACACATCCCTCTCTACTGGCACATACCCTACCTCATTTAAGCAGGCCCAGGTTACCCCACAGACCTGTTTCCCTCCTCCCTTTTCTTTCCAAAACTCTTGAAAGAGCCGTTTTTAATCAACTCTCCAATTTTCTCACATAGAACAACCTCCTGGACACCAAGCAGTCTGGCTTCAAGAGCAATCACTCCACGGAGACTGCTCTGCGTTCTGACACCGAAGCCTTACGACTAACAAGAGCAACCTCTAGATCATCTGTCCTCATCCTACTCGACCTCTCTGCTGCTTTCGATACTGTGAACCATCAGAACCTCCTGTCAACTCTCTCCAGCCTGGGCATCACTGGAACAGTTCTGCGCTGGGTGGAATCCTATCTCTCAGACAGATCCTTCAAGGTATCATGGAGGGGAGGTATTTCTGAAACTCAGCAACTCACAACTGGTGTTCCACAGGGGTCAGTTCTGGTCCACTCCTCTTTTCTATCTACACTACATCTCTAGGGCAGGTGATTGAGTCTCTTTGCTTCTCATATCATTGCTACAGTATGCTGATGACACCCAGCACTATTTGTCCTTCCAGACTGACGATCCATCCATCTCTGTACGTATCTCTGCTTGCCTGTCGGACATCTCGGTCTGGATGAGGGAACGCCACCTTAAGCTCATCCTGGCAAAATCTGAGCTTCTCGTCATCCCATCCTCTCCCTCAATCAACCACAACCTCACTGTACAGCTCGGCTCAACCATACTCAAGCCAACCAGGACGGCCAGGAACCTTGGGGTGATTCTCGATGACAGCTTGACCTTTACAGACCACATCTCAACAACTGCACGGTCCTGTAGGTACATCCTGTGCAACATCAAGAAAATCAGACCCTACCTCACCGAACAGGCTACACAGATACTAGTTCAGACTCTTGTTATCTCAAAACTAGACTACTGCAACTCTCTACTCTCGGGCCTCCCGGCCAGCTCCATCAAACATCTTCAGATGATTCAGAATGCAGCAGCATGCCTTATCTTCAACCAGCCCAAGAGAACCCATTTCACACCCCTCTTCATCTCCCTCCACTGGCTTTCTGTAGCCACCCGCATCAAGTTCAAGGCCTTGATGCTCATCTACAAGACCTTGTCTGGAACAGCACCCTCCTACCTCAACTCTCTCCTGAAGGCTTACATTCCCTCACGCAATCTGTGATCAATCAACGACCGATGCTTAGTAGTACCTACTCAGTGTGGCTCAAGGTCCCTTTCAAGAACATTCAAACTAACTGTTCCTCAGTGGTGGAATGAACTTCCAACCTCAATCCGGACCGCAGAATCTCTCACCATCTTCAAAAAAACCGCTAAAGACCCACCTCTTCTGTGAACACCTAACCAACCCATAAAAAAAAAAAATTACTCATACCTCTTACTTACACCTCTACTCTACGCATTTTGCTTCTTCTGGAACTCAATTAATGGATCTTGGATGGTAGCACTACTTGTATTGTTCTCTGCTTGATATATCGCTTTGCTTGTATTTTCTCATTTGTAAGTCACTTTGGATAAAAGTGTCTGCTAAATGAATAAATGTAATGTAATGTAATGTTGGAAAAATGACATAAAATCACCTAATATCCAAGATTCACAAATGAAAAACATACCATCACCTAATATCCAATATTTGCAAATGGAAAACATACCATAACCGAATATCTGGGATTCGCAAATGGAAAACATGCCATCAGCTGATATCAAAGATGGTAATGGGATAGACCCTAATATTAGAATAATTAATCTTGATGGATTCAGCAACAGCAAGATTAGGAGAACAGTATATTGTTTGGTTGTGGCTCAGGTGGTAGAGAGGGTTGTCCACTAATAGTAGGGTTGGCGGTTCAATTCCCGGCCCTTGTGCCGCAGTGTACAAGTTGCTCCCGATGGCAGGCTAGCACCTTGCATGGCAGCTCTACTCCCATTACCATGTGTGTACCAGTGTAAACTGCTTTGTAGAACCTAAGGTTAAAAAAGTGTTATATTAGTACAGACCATTTACCATTTATATGTATAGACATATACCAGAATACATAAATGGATGGATAAGTAGATGGGACATCTCTGTTAAAATGTTCTGAATATTTCAGATGTTAAAATGACAAACATTGTAACACAATTACATTTGAATGATTTTAACATTTTAAAAATACATCTTACCTCCTGAGAAGTCCATGGTCTTTAAGAAGAGTTTCGAAGGAGCTTGGAAGTTCTTTAACCCTTTGCTGGATTTCCAAACATGTGAAATCTCTTGGCAGACTTCCAGAATGGAAATCATTTTTGAGTGTTAGCCTTTATAGGGAATTTTCTGGACATATTTTTGGTAGGAAACCCGGGACGGATGGGAGTTACATGGATGTTTGTATGTTGGTGTGGGAGTTACGTGTATATGAGTGTGTGATTAAACATCATTTACACATATGTTTTTACATTTGTGTGGTGTGTGTAATTGTGGGAACAGACCTATGAGGTGGAAGCATGTGATTAAGGGACTGGAGGGACTTATCACTTTAGGAAATACGTGTGTATGTATGCAAGGTGTATGAATGTATTATGTATGTGAATGTATGTATGTATGTATGGCAATGAACTGTTGGTGAGGTGTTGGGGGCTGAAGGGCTTATGACTTTAGGTAGATATGTGAGTATATGTGTATGCATGTATGGGAATGAAGGGGAGGTGGGGGCTGGAGGGCTTATCGCTTTAGGAAGTTACGTGTGTATGTGTGTGTGAATAATCATCATTTACACATAAGTTTTACATTTGTGTGGTATGTGTGTGTGTGTGTGTAATTGTAGGAACAGACCTATGAGGAGGAAGTGTGTGATTAATAATGATTTAATCTGATTTGTCAGGGAGGGTGTGTGTGTGTATGTGTGTATCGGAAAGAAGGGTTGGCGGGGTGCTGGGTATTGGAGGGGATCTCACTTTAGGAAGATACACGTGTATGTATGGAAATGAAGGGTTGGTGGGTGATAGGGGAATATCACTTTAGGAAGTTACGCGTGTATGTGTGTACTGGAATGAAGGGTTGGTGGGGACTGGAGGGCACTTTAGGAAGTTACGCGTATATGTATGTCTGTGTATATGGGAACAAAGGGTTTTTTTTTATAATTATGATAATTGATAATAACTTAGATAATTATAATTTATGATAATTACAATTATTATAATTGTATAATAGTAATATAACAATTCTGATAATTATAATTGGTCATAATTAAGATAATTATGATGATTATGATAATTATGATAATTGCTGATGACCTTTCACCTAGACCTGTCAAAATAAGTTTGATGACCTATACCAACCATTATCTTTCTCTTTTGTGTATGGAAGAGAGTGTAACTTTAGTAGTAATATAGAATTGTACATTTGTATTATTACTTCTGAATAAAATGACTTCCTTAATGGTGCCCCCGAGCTGCCATGGTACACCATTGGAAGCACATTTATGGTCATTTATGGTCATAACTTTTGATCCATTTGTGTGAAATTTACAAGCCAGGCATTCCCTGGGTCAAAACAAGTTGCGTAACCAGGAAAATCCATTAGTTTTTTACGTGAAGTCTGTTTTGTTCTTCTCCACTGTTCACTGATGGAGACTTGAGTGCAAAACTGTTTGTGGTAATTGCAGTGCTAAGGCTATAATAGCAATTTTAGTCCTGGCCATCATAGCGTAACTGTTCACATGACTTGAGGTCCAAGCCTTTATGGTTTTTAAGTGGTACCATCCTCAACAATCTCAGTTATCTTTAGGCTGCACCATGTGGGGCCATTCTCAGCAGCAGCAACTTCCAGTTGATGAGAACTCCAACCAGAAGTAGGGCATCAGGATGGATCAGGCAGGTCCAGAGAGCAGAGGGTGTCAGGATCACTGGTATCTCAGGAGTGTCATTTGTAGGTTGACAGAAAGAGAAAGGGAGAGAGAGGGAAAGAGAGGGAGAGATTATTAGGTATGCTTATTGTCCCGTAATGGTTAAGGACAATGTACTTTGCATGAGTGCAAGCAGGGACTATGGCAAGACTAGCTATGACAACATGTAGGACCTGAGAGAACCAGACCAAAATTCAATTCAATTCAATTTTATTTGTATAGCTCTTTTTACAATAGACATTGTCTCAAAGCAGCTTTACAGAAATAACAACACGGTATATAGATATTAAAGGTGCAAATTTATCCCAACTGAGCAAGCCACTGAGTGGCAACGGTGGCCAGGAAAAACTCCCTAAGATGTTAAGAGGAAGAAACCTTGAGAGGAACCAGACTCAGAAGAGAACCCATCCTCATCTGGGTAACAACAGATAGTGTGAAAAAGTTCGTTATGGATTTATATGAAGTCTGTTTGGCCTTAGAAGCAGCCATAGTCCCAACAATCTGGAATTGCAGAAGATGAGAGCTCCATCCAGAGGTAGGACATCCGAAACAGATCTGGCAGGTCCGGAGAGCAGAGAGGATCAGGATCTCAAGTATCTCCATAAAATTGTGTGTGGCTCGACAGAAGGAGAGAGGGAGAGAAAAGATTATTAGGACTGTGCTTAGCATAACAGAAAGTCTAGTTAGGGTAGGCTTGAGTAAACAAATATGTTTTAAGCCTAGACTTAAACACTGAGACTGTGTCTGAGTCCCAAACACTAATTGGAAGATTGTTCCATAACTGTGGGGCTCTATAAGAGAAAGCTCCTCCCCATTCTGTAGCCTTCGCTATTCGAGGTACCGTCAAATAGCCTGCATCTTTTGATCTAAGTAGGCGTGGCGGATCATAGAAAACCAAAAGGTCGCTTAGATACAGTGGCGTGAGACCATTTAGTGCTTTATAGGTTAATAATAGTATTTTATAATCAGTGTGAGATTTCACTGGGAGCCAATGCAGTGTTGATAAGATCGGGGTGATATGGTCGAAGATCAGGGTGATATGGTCAAGATCGGGGTGATATGGTCGAAAGAACTTAGCATTCCACAGCTTATCACTACAGTCCACTGATGGCAATCAAAACACATTCCTTCAGACCCTCAAACCATAAGTCACAGACGCACTCATAGACGGGGGCACAGCTAATGTATTTACAGACAAAGCCTAATACCAACAATCATTATAAAAGGGCCATCTGGCAGGGTGTTACCTTTTGGTAATCTATCACTTACCCGCTCCCTGGAAAAGAAATAAAACTCTATCCTGGAGCAAGGTGAAAATCCCTGGAATCTAAGTTTATACAGTCTTCTAAAAAGGACACAGACTCTGTAAACACCTTTCCGGATTTTCTGATCTTCTACTACAATATGTGCCGTCCTCTCTGCAGATCAACTGCCCGGACTTCTTTAATGCTGGCTCCATACAGACAAGCAAAAACAAAAGGGAGGCCTGCTCACCCTGAACTGGATTAACCCTCAGGTCATAAAATGGAGACTGTGAACTCTAACAAAATTCTTTCTTTGCATCTCTTTTGCTATTGTCTGGTTTAATTGAAATGTTATTTGGGGAACAGACACTGTCTCTAAAGGATGGACTACAAATGCTGTATTATTATTTAAGTAATTTGAACATTGACTATCATAACTGATATTGATGTTTGTAAGTACTTGTTCACGGGAGGTGACTAGTCATATGGTGTGTAGCGTCTTGGAGATGTTGTCTGAGAGGAGATCTGCTCTGAGTCTGCTGGGGTGCAGGCCACCAGCATGGAACAACCTAGGTCACTCCCAGAAAAGATTCCAATTATTCACAAAGAGCAGATTCTGTTCATTACACCATGATATTAACTCTTCATTTAAAGTAAAAAGTCTACTGAGCTGTTCAAATCCACATGTGGGGAGTGGTCCAGACACGATGATCTTTGTCATGGGTGATCTGCAGCGTACCGTCTTGATCATGCTGCCAAAGTCCCTCTTCAGGATTTCCATCTGCCACAGCCGGATGTCATTCACCCCAGTGTGCAGCTCCGATGTTCTCATCATCCTTCAGGATCGCAGGTACCTGCGCAGTGAAATCAAGAACACAAGCACCAGAAAAACAGTGGGTGCGTACCTTACCTTTTGTTGAGGTGACATGGAATTTCTGAACAATGGAGTCTCCGATGATCACAGCATTGGGTTTGGTCTCGCAGAGAGGGGCAAAGTGGTTTCTGATGGAGATATCGAAGACTGGGGGCAGCAGAGGAGGAGAGATCCTTGCCTGGGGTCTGGCCCGCGCCTTCTGCTGCTGGTACACCCAGGGTCCGTGGTGTGTCAGCACCGGAGTGAAGGAGACCTGGGCTGGTTGCATCCTGGGTGCATGGCCCCTGTACAGAGAAGCACATGGAGTAGAGGTGGTTCACAAAATGGGAAGTGGCTACAGGAAAATAGCACAAGCATTTTGTAAATAGTCTTGCTGTATTTCTTCCTTTGAAGGCAGTACACAGTGTTTCCTCCCAGCTGAGGCTTTGTCTCTCTTGTTGTTGAGGTGTTTACAATTGTCACTGGATAGCATGGCCTCTTCTCTGCCACCTGAGACACGTCACTGACGACTGCCACCCACACTCTCTCATACATGCTGAACTTATTGCTTTTTAACTCCCAAAATCCACAATTCTAGACCTTGTAGCTACCATTCTTTCATCGATGACCAGGTTCTGGTGAGGCTGGTAGCATACCCTGCATGTCAATAATAGCTGCTTCCTGGTGAGCTTCCCATAAATGAGCCAATCATAGCCAGTGGTGCCTTTTAGCTAGTCATTCTGCTCATCATCTTTGACTTTGCTCTTGTACAGGATCAAGAATATTGCCTCAAATCTGAAGAATACCAGGACAGAGGTTGGGAATGGAAAATTATGTAGCTTATTCTTTCTCCACAAATCTCAAACTCTTGATGGCTTTATTAGGCCACAGTAAATGAGTAGGTCCAGGAATTTGCATCGCTTCAGATCAGTTACAGGACTCCATGGTGTCTACATACCCTTCTGCTTTTACTCTGTATACAGGTTTGTGTTGTTGCAGAGACTGTGGCTTTACCAAAAAATACCTATAACAGCTCTAAAGAAATGTGCTGCTGGTGGCTATCAAGCTGTACCCCAGTAGTGTGGGCAGGAGAAAAGTGATATTGTATGAGAGGCACATCATCCTTGTTAATATCGTGCCACCTGTCCTGTTCAAGGTGTTGTAGGCGCAGGAGCACTAGCTCTCCTAATGGCTCAAATGAGTGACACACAAGTGACCTTTCTTCTCTGACTTCTCTGGGAGGTAGATGGAGCTGTCAGTTTTGCAGTGGAAACCTCCATGTGGGTGTTGGGAGAGAAGGCCTCAGAAGAAGTGTGACGAGGATCAGTAGCATTTTCTTCTTCTCTGTAACAATAAATAATCATGAATACAAAGTACAATAAGTACCCAAAATCACCTGTAGTAAATGCTATATTGGCTTTTATATTTGTATAATAACAATAATAATTCTATATTTCTATTTAGCTATCAAAGAACCCATGCTGGTGCATTTGCTGTTGTTTATTATAATAAAAAATACAGTGCCATGCTACATGTAAAAAAAATTGCTGCCATGCTACAAGCAAAAATTTTAAATAGAAAGCAACATAATTTATGTACTTTTCAAGGACCGTGTCCACTCCATGCTGGAATGCTCCTTGGCTCAATCTTTCTTCCTCCAAAAAACCCCCTCCAATTCCTTGCCAGAATCATGGGGCAGTCACACTAGACTTTAGCGTGCAAACGCGTCCGAAAATGGCAGACTCTCTGCATGAGGAAAGTTAAAATTTGGTAAATAGATGATCGCGATGTCACTGCGTGACCTTATTAATTTAAAAAAAAGAAATAGAAAAATGGAAGCGCTATCCTGTATTTAGTAGTATCGCGCTATCCTGTACTTTACAACACGGCTTTGAAAGATTATAAAAACAACTTAAAAAGAAAGTCTGCCTGGTTTTGACAGTTGATGTCATATGCTGTTCCCGCCCAAATTCACAGTGGCGGCAGACAAAAATACGCAGGTTTAGCCTACTACCTGTCATGATAGTGCTTTGATCCTGCACTTACTTCCAGTCCCAGTCTCGTATCATAACAGAATACTGCGCCATTCACCAAGGAAGTAGCAGGAGAGTGCCTTGTCGGGAAACGCTCGGATTACTGGCCGCGTTTCCTGTCCTTGCAGTTCCCTCAAAGGTACGCCGCCGAACTCCCACCGAAGACAGTGGGATTGGGGAGCTACCTGCTGGAGTTCCTCTGCCACTGCCAGATATATTTCTGCAGCCTGGCGTATCCCAAGCCTAAGAAGAGACAGTGGATCGGGTTCTTAGTGTCCCGGTTTTGCGGCCCGGGACTGGGCGGAGCAACTGGTGAGTACTGGGTCCTCCGCCCTCCATGATGTACATGATGTCTGGATATACTGGGTTGGTGGATCAGTGGAAAGCCCCAGCCTGACCCGCCATTCCACCTTTTCTACAAGTGGGTAGACATGCTAGAATCCGCAGCTCCCAAGCCCCAGCCCGAGGTCAATGTGACGATCTTGGGGTCCCCGCCTGAGGTCAACCAGCCGACCTCAGAGCTCCAGCTGGAGACCTACGGGGAGGTCTCAGCTCCGGAGTTCCAGCCTGAGGTCAACATGACGGACTTAGAGCACTGGCTAGAGACCTACGGGGAGGTCTCAGCTCCGGAGTTCCAGCCCGAGGTCAACAGGGTGACCTTGGAGCTCCCGCCTGAGGTCAACATGGTGACCTCAGAGCTCCGGCTAGAGACCTACGGGGAGGTCTCAGCTCCAGCACTGCAGCCCAAGGTCAACGCAGCAACCTCGGAGCTCCCGCTTGAGGTCAACATGCTGACCTCAGAGCTCCGGCTAGAGACCTGCAGGGAGGTCTTGGCTCCGGAGCTCCAGCCCAAGGTCAACGTGGTGACCTCGGAGCTCCGGCTAGAGACCTATTACCTCTATTCACCTCTGTTCTTAACTCAAAGAATCTCTTCAGGACATTTCCCCTGCTGAGCCAGCACACTTCAGTAAAGTAAAGTACATCATCATATGCTGACTCAATTTCTCGCAAAAAGGCCCTGAACTGGCGGTGCTGCAAACCCCTGGATATGATATAATTAATACATTTCAGGACAACAGTCATGACATGTTCATATTTCAGGCGCTTGCCGCACAGTGCCTGTTGGTGTATAATGCAGTGCAGAACAACTGCTGGACCTGCTTTTTCCTCTTCTAATTTTCTTTGTACCACCGCAACCAGTCTGTTTTTTCTGCCTGTCATAGATGGGGCTCCGTCAGTTGTAATGCCTACCAGTCGGGTCCATGGTAAACGAGCACGCTCAAATGCATCACACAGCTCCTGAAAAACATCTTTGGATGTGGTGCGGCCGTGCATTGGACACAAACTTAGCAACTCTTCTGTCACTTTGAACTTCTCATTAATACTCCTTATGAAAATTGTGAGCTGAGCATTGTCAGTTTTATCTGTGCTTTCATCAAGCGCCACAGAGTATGCAGTGAAAGCTTTAACTTTATCACGTAACTGATCATAAATGTCACTTGATAACTCTCTGATCCACTCCGCCACCATGTTAGCTGATAGCACTATATTGTTGAACAAGCTCTTTTTTCTGGAAATAAAATATCCGCAACTTTCATCATGCAGTCCTTCAGAAACGGGCCTTCAGTGAATGGCTTTCCGGCTTTGGCGATTAACTCACTCACCACATAACTTGCCTCAACTGCAATATCAGCATCCTTTTTGGCTTCATGAAAAATACTTTGCTGAGATATAATTCCTCTCTGAAGCTGTGTGGCTCGTGTTGCCCTCTCATCTCCCTCGTACTTCTTGTACTGCTCTCTGTGTTTAGTCCAATAATGACGCTTGATATTATATTCCTTTAAAACTGCAACTTTTTCGTTGCATATCAGGCAGGTAGCATTTCTATTAAACTCCACAAAAAAATACTGGGTAATCCATCTTTATTGAAACAGTCTGTGTTCATCATCCACCTTACATTTTGATTTTGACAGTGACATCTTTGTTCTTCAGCACCTTGCGCGCATTTTGGCCAACTCTGACCTTTGCCATAATAAACGAAATGCATTTAAAAAAAAAAAAAACAGAATTGTGTTTTTATTTGAATTATTTCAAAAAGGTAGCTTGAACTGGCATGAAACCGCTATAAAATATTAGATTTGGCGGGCCAGATTATATTATTTTTTTTACATCCCGTCGCGGGCCGGACTGAGGGGGAAGGTGGGCCTGAAGTGGCCCGTGGGCCGGGAGTTTGAGACCCCTGCCATAAATGATGCATTTATAAAGGTTAGTAATTGTCTTATAACTCACAATAAGTATTTATAAGGCAGCACAACACATCTATCAACAACAATATAAAATAATTCACTAATTGGACCTAGAAATAAATCTGCTTTACCAATAAGTTATTATAACTATAATATAATAACATTATAAAAATGCAGGCTGCATTTTTATGAATACATTAATGAAACCATAAGACTGACTAAATAATACTTATAAATTGGTGTATAATGCATTACGAGCAAGGGCATCGAAAAAGCAAGTGTATCACTTATAAGTAATTTTAACAATAATATGAATGTAGCTATATCTGTTATTATAACGAAGTATAGGTCTTTTTGTGTCGTTATAAATGTGTTTATAGAGAAGTAATACTTGCTTATAAACAATTATAAATGGGCTTATAATTCATTATAAGCATGGGCTTTGTAGAAAGTGTTACTTTTAAAGTATTTTAAAAGTGTTTTGTTTGCAATTATTTCATATCCATGAGAGCAGAATATTTTTGTGAGATTTTAAAACAAAAGATCAAAAGGTTAAATAATAAAGACAGATTTTCACAGCCTCCTTTGCTCATATTTACCAAGGGTGCCAATATTAGTGGAGGGCACTGTATAACTGAAAGTATTGCTTAAAATACTACATCTAAGTCAGCTTTGGTCCACACCTTGTGTGCCAAGTTAAGTTTCATGATTAGTAAAATGATTTCAAACTTGAAATGGTCAGCTGAGCCCCACTTTCTATATTAATGGATAAGAGGCTGCTCCATTTTCTGTGAAACTAGGTTGACATGTACTGGAAGAAACTGATCATGCTACTAAAATGAGTGCCTAGGATCTTGTTGTTGCATATTAAATTTAACTCTTTCCTGAGCGGTATGGTAAATGCAGAATCAGTCACTGTAGCTTCCAAATCACTTAAATTCCAATTAGTTACACAAAATTTCAAAAGTTCAAAAGTTTTAGTACTGTGCCAATACATAAACAATTATAATCAATATGCTTTTGGAGTTAATTGTCTTTCTTTTTTTATGTTTGAAAATTTAGTTAATTTGGTGCATTCTCAGATATTCGTAGTTTTAAAAAAATTACTTACAAATAAAAATAATGAAATAACAAAATGTGAACATGCATACACACATACTGTTTACAAGTAAGATATTTACCAAATGCTAAAGGCATCCATAATGCATACATAAACTGAAAAATGTGATGCACTGAATTTACTTGATTTTTTTTTACTGTGAGTACATCATTCCCACATTAACTAATTTTGTCTATCATTTTACTTGCAACAATTTGCAAATAATTGCAAACATGTTTATGCAAAAATAGTCAGGGAAACATTGAATCAATACTTCACAAAGCACAAAGACACAAGTGGGGGTTAAATATACAGACTAATCATGACTAAACATGAGACAAGTGACATAGACATGACTCGTGAAGGATACAACCAATGGCAAGACAGGAGAGGAGACAGGGCATGAATGAAAACAAAACACACATTCAGGTCCTTTTCAAAATTAATCAAAAAGTGCCCCTCTCAACAATTATCAATAATAATATTGTGGTAAAAAAAACAAACAAAAAAAACAAAACAAAACAAAACAAAACAAAAAAAACAATGCATTTGAATTATAATCAATATGACAGTGTGTACAAAACAGTAACAAATCATTCAAAACTCCCACTATGATATGTGATAGGAAGTTGAAAAGAAAGCACCAGATACACAAATTGATGAAAAAAGCATCAAAGAATTAGATTTTTTTTAAAAAAACATCCAACAGATCCAGGTCTAATACAGAAATATGACATCAAGTCTAATCAAGGGTATATTAAGTTTGCCATCAAAAAAGGACCATACCTACCTGATATGAAATTCCCTAAAAATGAAAGGGTCACTCTTTCAAGTGGTATCTTTTTCAGTGGTATAGTGACTTGGCTTGAATATTCACCTGAAAATACTTTTAAGATCCTGTTGGATTCAGCTATACACTGTTTTTATTTCATTTTATTATTATTTTTAATTTAATTAATTTGTAATTATTCTGCTCATTGTAAAAATAAAAAAACAAGACATCTATATCAATCATCTTTTTTCTTTTCTTTTTTTTTTCTTTTCTTTTTTTTTTTTACATTTGAGCCCCTGCCCTTGAGGAACTCTCTACATGTCCCTGCACACATGTTAACATAAACAAAACAAAACACAGGGTGGCTGTGGCTCAGGTGGTAGAGTGGGTTGTCCACTAATCGTAGGGTTGGCGGTTCGATTCTGGGCCCACATGACTCCACATGCCGAAGTGTCCTTGGGCAAGACGCTGAACCCCAAGTTGCTCCCGATGACAAATTAGTGCCTTGCATGGCAGCTCTGCTACCATTGGGGTGTGTGTGTGAATGGGTGAATGAGACACAGTGTAAAGTGCTTTGGATAAAAGTGCTATATAAGTGTGCCATTTACTATTTCATCATTTATCACTGTGTTGCTGCATAATCCAGTTGCGCTTGAGTTTCAACTTACGGACTGAAGACCGGACATTCTCCTTTAGGATTTTCTGGCAGAGAGTAGAATTCATGTTTCCCTAAATTATTACAAGTTGCCCAGGCCCTGAAGCAGCAAAGCATCCCCACACCATCACACTTCCACCAGCATGCTTAACCATAGCTACGATGTTCTTTTTGTGGAATTCTGTGTTTGATTTACACTATATGTAATGGGACCCCTGTCTTTCAAACAGTTCCCCTTTTGACTCATCAATCCACAGAACATTCTCCCAAAAGTTTTGTGGATCATCAAGGTGTGTTTTGGCAAAATTCAGATGAGCCTGAATGTTCTTCTGGGTTAGCAGAGCTTCAGCTCTTTTTAAGTTGTAGGTCACATGACATTGCCAACATGTAGCATGTCCGGATTGCATTATACGACACACATGTACTGATCAGTATGTTCTGTTTCAATGGCCGAGTAATAGGTACTGAATCGAATGCGATGATGATCACAGTGTGCTATGTGATAACAGTGCAATGATGATGATGATGGCTTCAGAACAACACACTCTGATAGTCTCAGGACAACACACTGTAATGATGATAATGCTAAACTCAGGAAAACACATTGGTGACTGGGGAGGAAAAGCTGTCAGAATCAAAAATGGCAGAAGGCAGCGTGTTGGCTCTTTTATGTTGTATGTCACATGACAATGCCAGCATGGCAGATGTAGCATGCCCGGATTGTATTCATACTACACACATATTCTGACCAGTATGTACTGTATCAATGGACTAGCAGTAGGTACAGAATCAAAGCATTAGGTAATTATGATTTGATAATTATTATGATAATTACTGACTCAGATTATTGATCATCTTTGAAACAGTGCCTATTAATAAAGTTGATATTATAAGGCTGGTGCCAAGAAAGATGTCTGAACCAGGAGAGAACTGGTCTCTGAAGACAAAGGACTCTTACGAAAATTAACATTTGAACTCTCTCCCACAGAATTAGAATCTTCATCCGATATAACACATCACACTAAGTGGAGACTGGAAGATCACACCTCACTATTGTTCTTCTACATTGTTCCCTTCTCTCTCTCTCTCTCTCTCGCGCTCTCTCTCTCTCTCTCCCCCAACTCTTCTCTCTCTCTGTATTGAGATTACCTAAACTCACCCATGGTCTACATGCATTAGATAGTATATTTAATGTGAATAAGAAGTTGACACTACATGTTTAGAATCATTCAAAAGCTCTGAGTGTGTCTGGAAAAATGGTCTCATTTCCTCAGCAGCAGTTCTGTGTAGAAAAATATTGCATGCCGTTGAAGGCATACCCTCCCCTCACACAAATCACTTCCTGTATGTAAATAAGGTACATCCTTCCACAGACATTGAAGACCCATTCAATAACAAATGCCAACTGACCCCCTGAATAGTGGGCCCAAATTCCAATTACAATCACAAATAACACCATTTGGTGGACATACAGATTATCTGAGTATTTAGGGAGAGCTAGTAAAAGATTCAGGCCTCTGTAGACAGATCTCACACACAATTATTGTGTATAGTTTTATTGCCAGGTAAACATTTCAAATTCTCTTGTTTGTGTTTTTATATTATTTATCACTGCATGTTATCTTTTGAATTGGATTAAGAATAATTTTTGGAATTACCTTGTTAATAAATTGTTACCTTTGAATTTATTCTGACCTACCCTGAAATTATTGGCTCTAGTAGATAACGTTAAGTCCATGTTACTGCAAATCTGTGACCAGGTTAGTACAGGCTAATATCCAGGTTTATGTGGAGCATTGGGGAACGCCAACTGAGATTTTAGGTTAGGCTAGCAACTTGGCTTTAGTTAAGTGTACTTAAACTGTACAGGCTAAAAAGAATTTCTGTTTAGAACAACATAGTGTTGATTGACCAATCTAAACAGGGTGAGCCTTAACCTCTGATTAGTGTAATATTATTCTAGTTAAGTGTACATGTGAAACCATAGTATGATTATACAAAGCTACTATTATAGAAAAGTAAACTTGGTCGACTTGTTCTGATAGTAGTGATCATGACCTCTGACTAGAGATAATGTTATTCTAATGATGTGTGTACAGATCTATGGGGACTAAACAAAGTACTTTTTAGAAAAGGGCAAGCAAGGGCAGCCTTTTAAATAGTATTAGTCAATTACCTTTGTCTAATGACCAAGATTGGTGAGTTTGTGACCGTGATATCCATGTACATGGCTGGTGCATGGCCATCTAAATAGTATTAGTCAATTACCTCTGTCTAATGACCAAGACTGTTGAGCCTATGACCATTAGAGCCGCATACACAGCCGGGTTGAGACTCTGAGCGACACCGGAATCTGAACGAACGCACACAATCTAAATAAAGGCTTAAATAGGATCATCAAATATCAAGATAAATTTAATGATAGAGATTGGAATTCTAATATCTCTTAGAATCGTACATAATTGGAGTCGGATAAAGTAAAAAAAAAAAAAAATTTAAGGTTGATAAATTGTTAATTAAAATGTTTATATATCACATCAAAGAAAGACAGTAACATGTAAGAAGCCTTCTGCCACTCCGCTGGATACTGTCGTTGGACCAGTGGGTGGTTTCCTTACAATATACTTGAACAAAACAACAAGGAAAATTAGCTTTTCAGTCATTTATTCAACAGAAATATCAACAGATGTGTTATTTTTCTGTGGACAAAGCAAGTACACCCTTGGCCTCAGAAGATAGCATTGCCCTCTTTAGCAGAAATAACTTCTTAGGAAACTTGCTTAATTGTCCTCTGACATTGGCTTGCTGAAATTTTTGACCACTCTTCCATGCAATATTCTTTCAGTTGAAGGGTTTAAGGGTTTTCTTGCATGTACTGGCTGTTGCAAATTCCCCCCCAAAATTTAAATGCGATTCAAATCCAGGCTTTGACTAGGCCATTCCATAACCCTCCATTTCTTCTTTTTGAGCTATTCCTTGGAGGATTTGCTAGTGTGCTTAGGACCATTATCCTGGTGATAGGTCCACTTTCGGTTCAACTTCAACTTTTGGACAGATGGCCTCACATTATCTTCAGTATAAATTAGTCCAGTCCCTGAGGTAGCAAAGCAACCCCAAACCATAACATTTCCACCACCGTTCTTCACGGTTGGTATGAGTTGCTTCTCCTGAAAAACTGTCTTCGGTCACTGCCAAACATGTCTGTTTTTCCTGTGGCCAAACAACTCTTTGATTCATCTGTCCAGAACACATTATTCCAAAAGGCCTGGTCTTTGCCTATACGCTCATTGGCAAACTGTAGTCTTGTTCTAATGTTCTTTTTAGACAGCAAAGGCTTTTTCATGGCACATATCCCATGCAGGTCAAATTTGATACTTTGACACCAACAGTTGCAAAACTTACTAATCAATCCTGCAATAAAATTTTGGTGTTCTTGGAGACTTCTTTTTTGCATCAGATGGTCTGCTCTTGGGATGAATTTGCTGGGACGGCCAGTCCACGACAAATTGGCAGTCGTTTGAAATCTGTGTCACTTGTAAATGATTTTCCTTACAGTGGAACGATGTATTTAAAATAATTTGGAGATCTTTTTAAATCACTTGCCAGACTCATAGGCATCCATAACCTGAAGTCCTTATAGTACTCTTTAGATCTTGGCATGATGACACCACACACCTCAATAACAAAAGGAACACCAGACACTAGATATGAGAGAGGTATAAATAAGACAAATTCCACCTGCAGTACCTAGCCAGCTTCAAATCACTGGCACCAAATCTTGAACAGCTGGATTTGAAGGTGTGATAAATGTAGGGATGTACTTACTTTTTCCAGGTGACTGATCTGTTGTCTTGTTTTTTTTCATTTAAATTGTGAAAATTACTACAAAATGTAAATTTTATGTGTCATTTGGCAGAGTGTATCAACTTTATTAATAGGCACTGTTTCAAAGAGGATCAAATGTTTGCTTGTCCAAATATGAACAAATAAAACAATTTTTTGACTTTTTTTCCACGATTGTAGTCCATATAGTATTGTTACCAGATTTTTTTTTTTATTATTTGTTCAAATTATTCATTTTATTTTGTTTGTTTTCTTTAGAATTCCAGCACTATATGCAAAAAAAAAAAAAAAAAAACAACAACTAAAATTTTTTTTAAAAAAATAGTTCAAACAATGATCCATCTTGTCATGACACTGGTATGTATAGTTGTTTCTGTCTTTCTGTTATGGGTGACAATAGGATCTTGGTGAACAACAACCTTTACTAGTCTCCAGAGACATGCATGAAGTATTTTGAATTTTGATACCTAAAGTGCCTTTTGGAGACAAAATTAACTGCTGTGCCACTCTATGGTTTGGTAGTGAGAACTGTGTTGAATTTTGAAAATGTACCTTCAGTATTGAGAAATGCATGTTAGCAATCTTAAAAATCTTTAATGAGATTGATCATTTTATGAGAATGATTAATTAAATTAACAGTGAAGCACCTATGATGCTGGTATGTACATTGCATTTCCAGTGCTTCCTGCTTAAACAGATCCACTTCCCCTACATATATCGACTGTTTTGCCATTGTCTGTTGGTCACATGATTGTACAGTGACGATTTTCCCGATAGGTCTCGGAATCAGCCGTCTTGAGTATATATGCTTTGTGATATAGTAGCATTATGATGCTGGAAGTAGCCATTAGAAGATGGGCTAATTGTGTTCATGAAGGGATGCACATTGTCAGCAACAATACTCAAAAAGGCTGTGGCATTCAAGGGATGATTCATTAGCATAAAACAGGCTCAAAGTGTGCCAAGAAAACATTCCCCCCACCACTACACCACCTCCACCAGCCAGGACAGTTGACACAAGGCAGACTGGGTCCATGGATTCATAGTGTTGGTGAAAAATTCTGACCCTACCATCTGTGCGTCTCAACTCCAGATTCATCAAACCAGGCTACATTTTTCCCAGTCTTCAACTGTCCAGTTTTTGGTGTGCCTGTCCCTACTACACCATTCTGAGTGAACTTTAGTGACTATTATGTGTGTGAAAATCCAGAGATCAGCACCACACACACACACACACACACACACACACACACAGACACACACACACACACACACACACACACACACACACACACACACACACACACACACAAGCACACAGAGTATATATCAAGCATATACGTGGCCCTGGGGTTAGAATGCTTGCTTTACACCTACAGTGTTCAGGGTTCGACTTCTGCTGCAGCCCTGTGTGCACAAAGGAAATGTCTAAGGACCTCAGCAAAAGAGTTTTTTACTTTATTATTTATTTATTTATTATATTTATTACATTACATTTATTTAGAAGCTTTTATCCAAAGTGACTTACAAATGATGAACTACAAGCAAAGTGATGTATTAAGCAGAGAACAATACAAGTAGTGTTACCATAGAAGATTTTTAATTAAGGTTTTTGTTGATTCTCATCAGACTGGAAACGGTTACAAAACCATCTCTAAAGAGTTTGGACTAAACCAATCCACTACACAGATTGTGTGAAAATGGAGGAAATCCAAGACCATTGTTACCCTCCCTTTGTTGTCGACCAAAAAGATCACTCCAAGAGCAAGATGTGTAATAGTCTATGAGGTCACAAAGGAACCCTGGGTAACTTCTAAACATCTAAAACACCCAACCTGGAGCCCTTCACCATCAAATTTGGCCCTTTCTACCTTCCACGGGAATTTATCTGTGTCATAATCAGTGCCGTTTATATTCCACCTCAAGTGGACGCGGACACTGCTGTATGTGAGCTTCATTATGCTCTCACCATTCACCAGACAAAACACCAGGACACTGCTCTCATTGTAGCAGGGGACTTTAACAGAGCCAAACTGAAACACACAGTGTCAAACCTCTACCAGCACATCACCTGCCCCACCAGGTACAAGAGAACACTGGACCATTGCTACACCCCATTTAAGGACAGTTACAAGGAACAGGCTCATCCACCATTTGGAAAACCTGACCATGCCACCATCTTCCTCATGCCTAAATACAAACAAATGCTTAAACAGAAAACTCCGGTTCAGAGGGAAGTTGCATGCTGGACGGCCCAATCGGTGGCCACTCTGCAGGATGCGCTAGATGATGCAGACTGGGACATGCTCCGGTGTAGCTCTGAAAACATCAACATGTTTACGGAAGCAGTTGTGGGATTTATCGGGAAACTGACAGATGATACAGTCCATAAAAAAATCAGTCAGGACATTTCCCAACCAGAAACTGTGGTTGGATAAAACCATCCACGACGCTCTGACGCTCTGAGATCTCGCACCTATAACACAGGGCTTGCTACCTTGAACATGGACGAATATAAGGTTGCATCCTACAATGTGCGCAGAGGGGTGAAGGTGGAAAAGTGGCACTACGCGAGGAAACTAGAGACACAGAGCCAACACCGTGGCTCTAGAAACTTGTGGCAGGGACTCTAAAACACTATGCAACAGCACCCTCTAGAATGATGAATGCAGCCGCTTCTATGGTAGATGAGTTAAACATTTTCTAGACTCACTTCGAGTCTGCAGCAAACAGCACTAATGACGCAGTCAGTGTGACTGACTGCATGCAGACGAAGAATACCATAGCGGAAAATACTTTCATCATCTCTGAACATGATGTGAGGATGGCTTTCAGGAGAGTGAGCACCAGGAAAGCAGCAGGACCAGATGGCATCACAGGTCAGATCCTCAGAGCCTGTGCTGGCCAGCTAGCACCAGTGTTCACAGAGATACTCAACCTCTCCCTGGAACAGTCAGTAATCCCTATGTGCTTCAAGCAGTCCGTCATCATTCCTGTCCCAAAAAACCCCCCAGCCCGCCTTACTCAATGACTATCACACACTTTGAACACCATGATGTTCTTTTTGTGGAATTCTGTGTTTGGTTTACACCAACTGTAACGGGACCGCTGTCTTCCAAACAGTTCCATTTTCTACTCATCAGTTCACAGAACATTCTCCCAAAAAGTTTGGATCATCAAGGTGTGCTTTGGCAAAATTCAGATGTGTGTTCATGTTCTACTGTGTCAGCAGTGGTTTTTGCCTCAACACTTTTTTTTGCCCAGTGTCTTTCTGATAGTGGAGTCAGGAGCATTGACCTTTATTGATGCAAGAGAGGCCTGTAGGTCCTTTGATATTGTCCTTGGGTCATTTGTGACTTCTTGGATGAATCTTTGCTGTGCTCTTGGAGGAATTTTGGAAGGTTGGCAACTTCTGGGAAGGTTCACTACTGTGCTAAATTTTTCCATTTGGAGATATTGGCTCTCACTATGGTTCTTTGGAATCCAGGAGCCTTTGAAATAGCTTTGTAACCCTTCCCAGACTGATGCATTTCAATCATCTTCTTCTTCATCATTTCTGGAATTTCTTTAAATTTTACCATAGTGTGTTACTGGGTAAGACCTTTTAACCAACTTCATGCTGTTGAAAAAGTTCTATTTAAGTGTTGATTTGACTGAACAGGCTTTGCAGTAATTACGACTGGTTGCATTTAGTACAGCTGTACCCCATTATGAATGCAATTTAATTTGGGAAGTTAGTAACTACATTTTCATAGAGGCCCAGTTGGTATTGGATAAAAATTTTTGCTTGAATAAATAACATTATCATAATTATCATACAACCTGTGGGTTTATAGGACGATTACTTAATTATAGAATTATTACATAAAAACTGTATTTTGTGTTTACTCAGGTTGCCTTTGTTTTATGTTTATGTTTATGTGATTTTGCTTTAATTTATGAAATAATTTAGTATGAGATATACACAAAAACATAAGAGATCAGGCAAATGGTTTTGTGAAATTTAGACGAAATGGGGTGGACAGTGATATCACCCTCCCAAAAACATTCCTGTTAAATCTAAGGAAGGGAAATAGTTACAGTGTTTGTTTTAATGGCACAAACCAAGCAGAAATGACCAGTGCCGATTTGGAGTGATTTGAGTGACATGGGGTGGAAAGTTACGTCACAGATGCAAAAAAAAAAAAATGAATAGCCTAACACTAAACCATCGCAAACATTCATTTTTGCGCCAAAAATCAACACAAACAGATTACATAGTTTTGGTGATTATTTAATTTCATGTGGTGCTGACTTCACTGAGATGACAGTTCCTGTGATACCCAGCCTCTGGGTTGTGGTTCTGTGACAAACATAAGAAACAATGCGCCCCCCCTCTACCTCAGTCTGTCAGACATAGCACCCTAGCTGCTGTGTCACAAAAAAACAGCTACTGAGTTACCTGTCATGGGCTGTTTGGATTGTCGAGTGAGCAGTTCGTAAAATTTGTGCATGAAATAAGGTTTGGATGAGTGTTTTAAAAAAATTAATAATAATAATAATAATAATAATAATAATAATAATAATAACATAAAATAATTTTAAAATGTTAAGTGAATGTGAATAGGTTAACGTTGGAATACCTAGAGAATCCTCATACCCACCAAATGAGGAGCCCCTCCTCTTACTCCCCATATAAGCTGACCCTTCCCTCTCCAGTGCAATTAACAGCTGTGCTTTGCAAAATTGTCACAATCACTCAATTGAAATCATCCCACAGCCAGAAGTGAAATCTTCAACTCAACTGCATTGAAGAGTTTATGTAACAGTTCTAAAGAATTATATAAGGCACCCGCTGATATCTCATAATTTGAAATACATACATTTGACGTGTGTTCTTAGTCTACAACGATGTGTAAATATATGATGAAATAAGGAATGTTAGGTCTTGTAGACAATACTAATAAAAGAAAATATTAATATATAATAAAGATATATTGTTAACTTGAGGTGTAAAATGTGTAAAGACTGTGTTTGTGCATTTATCACGTTCAAGCGGTTATATTTTATATAAATGCATACATTTGATCTGTGTCTGTAACAATCTGTGTAAATTTATTATGGAGCAAGACATAAAGTTAGTGCTAAAAGACAAATTATTTATGTTTGTTGCTATAATTACCCTGACATGACATAAGCGACATTATAAATGTGTCACAGAAGCAAGACAAGAAATAATGTCACCTTGAAGTGTAGCCAGCATGTTATAAAATTTGTACAGTTCAAATATCAGATGGTATAAAAATAAAGACCTAAGAAACTCTTTTTATACCCTACCATTTTACTGACCTGTTGCCAATTAACCTAATTAGTTGCAAAATGTTCCTCCAGCTGTTTCTTTTTTGTAACACTTACTTTTCCAGCCTTTTATTGCCCAACTTTTTTGAGACGTGTTGCAGCCAGCAAGTTCAAATTTACCTAATTTTTTTCTTAAAATGGTACATGTACTCAGTTTAAATTTGATATGTTTTCTATGTTCTATTGTGAATAACATATGGGTTTATGAGATTTGCAGATCATTGCATTCTGTTTTTATTTACATTTTACACAGTGTCCTAACTTTTTTTGGATTTGGGGTTGTAATAATTTAAAAAGTTTAATAAAATAAAATTTAAAACGTTGACATTTACCATTCGTCTTGAATTCATTCGAAACAACATATGCTTACATGGGCTTTTGAGTACTAAATTTGTTCTGTTAATATGATTTGTCTTACAGATGTGTTTTTCTTGTATTCTCCACTGACTGCAACCGACAAATCTAGCCCATTGGTAAGGCACAGTTGACAGTTACTTGCAAGAATGAGCTGTGTGTCATAGTTTGGAGGTGGAGACGGATGCAAGTACAGATTTTCAGTTTTAATGACTACGAAAACAAAACACAAAACAAGAACTATGAACAGGCAGCAAAACATTAAGGCAAGAATCAAACATTAACAAAGACAATGAACACAAAGACAGAAACAACAGCAATGAAAGACAAAAGCAAGACTAGGAATGCAGTGCAAACTGTGGCTATATACACATAAGTGCTCATTAAGTGAATGAGAATCAGGTGCAGGTGGTCATATGATGATGCTGTGTGGTGCAGAGGCTTCTAGGAACTATAGTCCGGAGTCCCTTCTGGGATATCCATGACAGAACCCATCCCCCTTTAAAGTGTGGCTCCCGACATGCGTACTAAGTCCGGGAGGGGTTCCTGGATACCCAGACCAGAGGTCCCCAAGTGTTCCAAAGTTCCCTTGAATGTCATCCCTCACAGGACCATAAAGAGGATGCTTGGCCTGTTCACTGGGGTATGGACGTGGGATGGTCTCGTCCATACTGCAGAGAGATGACATACTATCTCCAGCCTGGCTTGGGCATGGAGCGATAGCCACCATGCAGCAAATGGGGGGAATGAAGCTCAAGGCAGACCCCGAGGGGGGAGTGATGTTAACTACGTAGCTAGAAGGGAAAGCGATGTTCTCTGTGAGGCTAGAGGGAGGAGCAAAGCTTTCCGCGAGGCCAGAGGGGGGGAGCAATGTCTTCTGTTGAGCAGGAAGGGCGAGCGACATACAGCATGCAGGGAGGGGAAGTGACAAACGGCACGAAAAGGAGCAACGTCCTCAGTATAGCAGGAAGGCAGAGCGACGTCCTCAGCTGAGCAGAAAGGCAGAGCGACCTCCTCAGCCAAGTAGGAAGGCAAAGTGACTTCCTCAGCCTAGCATTAAGGCAGAGTGATGTCCTCAGTGGAGTAGGAAGGCAGAGCGATGTCCAAATCGGAGCCTGGCATAGTGACGTCAGAGGTGGAGCAGGGAAGAAAAGCTGAGCACTTGGCGGCACCAGGAGGTGGCGCAATGTCTTCAGCTGAACAGGGAGAGTGAGTGGTGTCTTCAGCAGGGAGGCTGAACAATGTTCTCCGTCGACATGGCAGGCAGGATGAGATCCACATTGAGGGAGGGAGGGTGAGAGATGGTTCCAGCATCGTTGGAAGGATCCTCCTTTTTTTCTTTTTTTTTTTTTACCCCATCCAACAACCCTCACCATAACTGGCCCCAATAAAATAAATCACAGCCAAAACCAAAAGAAAGGAGGAAACAAAAAACAACAAACAAACAAACAAACAAACAAACAAAAACAAACAATCCAAAAAACAAACAAACAAAAATAAATAAATAAGATTATTCGTATTTACCATATACTATCCCTCAATCCACCTCCAGGGTGCGTATAGGTAATAAATTTTTGCCATTTTCCCAAAAATTATTCACCCCTGCCTCTGATGTTATACTTGATTTTTTCAAGTTTTAAAAAGAACATTAAATCTTTAAGCCAGACTGATATAGAGGGGGGTTGTGAAGAGGTCCAAGACAGCAATATTCTGTGCAGAGCAAGTAATTATGCAAAAGCCACAACACTAGCTTGTTATGGTTCAGAGGCTGATGCTGAGATGGAACACCAAAGATGGCAATTAAAGGACAGACATCCAATTTGATTTTAAGAATGTCGGAGACAGTTTCAAAGAAAGAGTTCCAAAATTCTGCAGTTTGGGACAGACTGCAAACATATGACTAAGGTTACAGGGCGAAAGCTTCCATTTTTCACATATGTCAGGAACATTGGGATATATTTTAGACAGTTTACTCTTAGAGAGGTGAGCTCTATGGACCACTATAAATTGTATGAAACTAAGTCTAGCACATGACGTGGTGGTATGTATATTATCTAACACTCTGCATCAGTAATCATCCTCAAGCTCTAGGCCCAATTCCTCTTCCCAACCACTAATGGTTTTGATATTGTAAGAATCATCCTGTGACCAGATCGTTGCATATATCCGTGAAATAATGCCACCTTTATGAGGATTCAGCTTGAACACCTCTTCCCATGCAGACTTTGTAGGTAATCAGGGAAAACCAGCGAATAGGGAGGAGACACAATGCCTAATTTGAACGAAATGGAATAGGTGAGACAGGGGCAGGCTGAATGACGAGGATAATTCAGAAAAGTTTGCAAACACATTATTAATGAAAAGATCCTAAAAGCATTTCAGATCCTTCTTTTCCCAAAAAGAGAATGTATAAAGGAGGGGGGAAAGAGGTGGCTATTACATATAGGTGCCATGGTTGAGTCTGAGATGGATTTAAAATGACGGCGAAACTGATAGAGAATTTTTAGAGAGGTACATACTATTGGATTATCCGTGTAGTGTGAAAGGGCTATAGGAAGGGGGGAGAACACCATAGCCGGGAGGGAAGTTGAAATACAAGACTTTGCTTCTAAGTGGCACCATGGAAGAGAGGGGGCCTGCCCCCAGAGCACCAGTTTCTGAATATTAGCCGCCCAATAATAATACATGAAATTGGGCAATGAGAGGCCACCACTTAGTCGACTCTTTTGAATTGAAAATTTAGAAACCCTGGGAGTTTTTCCTGCCCATATAAAAGAGGAGATGAATTGGTCTATGTTCTTGAAGAAAGATTTGAGTAAAAAAAAAAAAGAATGGACTGAAAAAGTTAGAGGAATTTTGGAAGAATGTTCATTTTTACCATATTTATTCTACCAAGAGGGGATAATGGTAGAGCTGCCCATCTTTGAAAGGCTGACTTCATGTATGAAATTAAGGGTGTAAAATTTTCTGACATTAATGCAGAATAGGAACGGGTGACATTAACTCTGAGATATTTGAATTTTGAGTCCTCCAAGTGAAAAGGTATGTCAGTCTGTTTTATTTTTTGGCCTGATTGGTTTATGGGTAAGCATTCACTCTTTTTGTAGGTTCAGTTTATACCCTGAAAATTTCCCAAAGTCATTTAATCTCTGGAATAGATGCAATTGGATCTGTAACATGAAGTAGTAAGTCGTCAGCATACAGGGCTAGTTTATGTTCAATTCCCTTGCGGATTATACCCTGAAATACAAGAAGAGTTCTAAGCGTCATCGAGGGGGGCTCAATTGCTATGGCAAAAAGTAAGGGAAACAGAGGACATCCCTGGCGTGTACCCTGTGACAAAGTAAAATAGTCAGATGTAGCATCGTTGGTGCATATGGAAGCTTGCAGTTCCACATATAATAAACGGATCCATATCAGTCCATCCCCAAAGCTGAACTTCTTTAGCACCATAAAAAGATATTCCCATTCTATCCTATCAAACGCATTTTCGGCATCCAAAGAAATTACCACTTCAGAGGAGTTGCTGTTTTGTTTTGAATATAAAATACTAAGAAGAGTACGAATATCAGAAAAGGAATGCCGTCCTTTTATAAATCCGGTTTGCTCCTCTGAAATAATGCTACGGAGAATCCCCTCTAAACGAGAGGCCACAAGTTTGGCTAAATCCTGACATCAACATTGAGGAGGCTAATAGGTCTGTATGGATTACATAATGTTGGGTCCTTCCCATCTTTAAGCAATAGAGTTATACATGTTTGTCTCAATCTTTCTGGCAGCGTACCTAGTTCTAAGGATTCCTCGAATACAGCCAGAAGTAATGGGGCCAATGTAACATGAAATTTCGTATACAATTCAGAAGGAAACCCTTCCAGGCCAGGTGAGTCCTTAGATTGCAATGAATTGATTGAGTTAATGATCTCATCTAAGGTGATGGGGCTGTCAAATTCAGATGTCAATAGAGTGTCAACTTTGGGAAAATCAATATTTCTAAGAAAATGGTTCATGTTATCAGAATTGTCAGGAGCTCCAGCTGTGTATAAAGCGAAGTAAAAGCTTTTAAAAGTCGAATTAATTACTACAGGATCTGAGGTTAATGCACCACTGGACTGCATAATATGAGTAAAAGAGCATGAAGCCGCTCGGTTACGCAATTGGTGAGCCAACAACCGACTGACCTTATCCCCATATTCATAATAATTGCCACATGTATTTAACAAAAGCCTCTCTGCCTCACCTATCAATAACAAATCAAAGTCCGCCTGCAAATTAAGCCTTTATTTATGCAGCTCAGGGGTCAGATTGAGAGAATATTGGTCATCTATAGCTCGGATATTATCAGATATCTCTTTTTTCTTATCCTTCTGTTTCTTATAGGATAAGCAGAATAAGAGATTATCTGTCCCCTTAAGCAGGCCTTTAGGGTTTTCCAAAGTAAATAATAAGAGATTGAATCAGTTTAATTAGTAAGAAGAAAATCATCTATCGAAGTAGAAATATACTTGCAAAATGTTGAATCGGATAAAAGTAGTAAATAAAGCCTCCATGGTGGACAAAAGGCGTGATGTGAAGGTAGAAGAATGTCGAGACTTAAAGGAACGTGGTCTGAAATAACAATTGGTAGATATATAACCCGAGAAATTAGAGAGTTATTAATAAAAAAAAGTAATCAATGTGAGACAATTTATGTACGTGAGAAAAAAAAGAATATTTTCTTACTGTGGGGTTAAAATACCTCCACGGATCAATGTAACCATTTTGAACCATAAACTCAGAGAATACCTTTGCCATTGCAGAGGGAGTATTTGTCACAGTACTAGATTTGTCCAAAAGTGGGTCAATAACACAGTTTAAATCTCCCCCAAATATCAAGAGACGTGTGTTCAAAGCAGGAATTTTTGACAACAAATTCTGAGCAAAAGGAGCGTTATCAAAATTCGGGGCATATACATTCCTCAAAACTACTGCCGTTTGTGAAATTTTCCCTTCTACAATCACATATCTACCATTTACATCTGAAATAACTTTATCAGAAGAAAAGGGCCCAGTCTTACTTATCAGGATAGAAACTCACTGCATGTGTGTCTTCTCACTCACATGCTCAGCTGTAAGTCGGAAAGCTCCTCCTTAACATACCCCATGATGGAGTACATCATGTCAAGCCACTCCCAGTTGGCTTGAATTAGGCAGAATGTTCTCTCCTCCTCCAACCTCGACTTTTCCCTTTCATATAGGGCCTCTTGGACTCCAATCCATGTAGAGGTATTGCGTTCTGTCATGGTTTGGAGGCGGATTGAGCAATTTGTTTAACCTATAAACACGTTTTTCAGAAAGTGGCTTGCTGGCGAGAATACTTATGCACTACCCAGAACTACCACTGTAAAATACAAAATGACACCCCCATGTCCTCCTTACTGACAGTTCTGTAGGTGGTGTAAATTTATGACCTCTGGTAACCCTATTGATCTGTGTGTGTGTGTGTGTGTCTGTCTGTGTGAAATAGGGCATGCATTTCCTGAGTGGTTTGCTGGCCAGAATACTTATGCCGTGTTTATGTTAATTAAGGGGCGAGTTGTGCGTCTCAGTGTTTTATGACCCGTATCAATGCGTACATGTGCTACGGAGTCAGTCACACTGACACTGTCATCTCATGCATATCTGTTAGCGTGTTTGTAGTATAATATTCATTTCTCAATTTACTTTTTTGGCCAGTTTTGAAACGTAAGCATACTTCAAAGAGAAGATGGCTGTCTCTCTTAACAGTACATGATTTGTTGATTGTTTTAAATGTTCTTTTTTTTGTGTGTTTGTTTTTTTCAGAAGATTTATCAAACCTTGTAAACAAGGTTGGTGCCTCTGGATGCAAAAATCGCATGGATAGTGTTAGCGGCTGTGGTGTGACAACAAAGCCGAAAAGACTGAAAGCAAATCGGTTACAATCACACAGGTGCACGCTCTAGTTGATGGTTGTGTGAGAGACCTTGATTTCGTTCCACCAACATCAAAACAGAACGGTCAAAACGTTTGTTCGAAGGAGCAAATTAATGCTGTTGACATCGCTGCTAGAGTCCTAACTAGAACTAGAAGGTACGACCATATCACACCGATATTATCAATACTGCATTGGCTCCCAGTAAAATCTCACATTAACTATAAAATACTTTTATTAACCTATAAAGCACTAAATGGTCTCGCGCCACAATATCTAAGCGACCTTTTGGTTTTATATAATCCGCCACGCCTACTTAGATCAAAAGATGCAGGCTATTTGACGGTACCTCGAATAGTGAAGGCTACAGCAGGGGGAAGAGCTTTCTCTTATAGAGCCCCACAATTATGGAACAGTCTTCCTATTAGTGTTCGGGACTCAGACACAGTCTCAGTGTTTAAGTCTAGGCTTAAAATGTATTTGTTTACTCAAGCCTACCCTGACTAGATTCTGTTCTACTACTTCGCAGTCATAATAATCTTTTTTCTCCCTCTCTCCTTTCGCCGAGCCCCACATGAATTTATGGAGATACTAGAGATCCAGATCCTTTCTGCCTCTGGATGGAGCTCAAATCTTCTCTAATTCCAGACTGCTGGGACTACGGCTGCTCCTAAGGCCATACAGACTTCATATAAATCCATAATGAACTTTTTCACACTATCTGTTGTTACCCAGATGAGGATGGGTTCCCTTCTGAGTCGGGTTCCTCTCAAGGTTTCTTCCTCTTAAAACATCTTAGGGAGTTTTTCCTTGCCACCGTTGCCACTCAGTGGCTTGCTCAGTTGGGATAAATTCGCACCTTTAATATCTGTATACCATGTTGATATTTCTGTAAAGCTGCTTTGAGACAATGTCTATTGTAAAAAGCGCTATACAAATAAAATTGAATTGAATTGAATTGAAAATCGTTACGGAATGCTTGGACAACTTTGAGAAGAAGCAGGCCGATTATAAGCAGTCTGGGATGGCCACACAACAAGAACACAGCATTTGGATTAAGCAGATGATAGCAACACAACATTTGCATAGTGGCGCTAGCCAACAAGCAGCCCACGATCAAAACCTGCCAATGGACTTGTTAAAGCAGGTTGTGCTCATTCTTAAAAAGAAACTCGGGTGAGTTGTAAAATATGCTTTATACAGCAGTGTTTCTTTTTTTATATACTGTTGTTCAACCGTTATTCCCACTGTATGTTGATTTAGTTTCATTGTAATAGTTTTTTGTTTCTGTTTTGTTTTTACTGTTTAGCATTTTTATTAGATTTATTTCCATAGTTGTTTCATTAGTTATTTAAGCATACACCCCTACTTGTGGTTTAAAAATAAATAAATAAAATAATAAATAAGTAAATTGATAATAATAATAATAATAATAATAATAATAATAATAATAATAACAACAACAACAACAACAACAACAACAACAACAACAACAATAATAATAATAATAATAAAAAGCTATGTTTAAAGAAATGGCAAAACGTTGTTGGGAGTCAGATGGTTGTGCTCAGAGACTAGTAGCTAGGTTTGGACAATGTGTTGACAGCGAGCGCCCCCTTGAACAGCGCGGCACACTGAGCGAAGGTTCATCCTCCAACAATGACCCTAAGCACACAGCCAAGATAATGAAGGAGTGGCTACAGGACAACTCTGTGAATGTCCTTGAGTGGCCCAGCCAGAGCAAAGACTTGAACCTAATTGAACATCTCTGGAGAGATCTGAAAATGGCTGTGCACCGACGCTCCCCATCCAACCTGATGGAGCTTGAGAGGTCCTGCAATGAAGAATGGGAGAAACTGCCCAAAAATAGGTGTGCCAAGCTTGTAGCATCATACTCAAAAAGACTTGAGGCTGTAAATGGTGCCAAAGGTGCTTCAACAAAGTATTGAGCAAAGGCTGTGAATACTTATGTACATGTGCTTTTTTTGTTTTTTATTTTTAATAAATTTGCAAAGATTTCAAACATACTTCTTTCACGTTGTCACTATGGGGTATTGTTTGTAGAATTTTGAGGAAAATAATGAATTGAATCCATTTTGGAATAAGGCTGTAACATAACAAAACGTGGAAAAAGTGAAGCTCTGTGAATACTTTCTGGACGCACTGTATATATATATATATATATATATTCATGTGAAAAAAAAAAAAATATATATATATATATATATATATATAGTCGTGAAAAAATATATATATTAGAGATGCACCGATACTAGATTTCTCAGCCGATACCGATAACCGATTATTCAGAGTGATATCGGCTGATACTGATAACCGATACGGATATTTCTGCCTTTTATACCTTCTTTTAAATTAATAATGATTAATTCCACAATTCTGAAGGAAATGCAAATATAAATGTTAGTCTCTCCATTTCAACAAGTAGTTTCACAGTAACTGATCTCAGAAACAGAAAACATTACTCAAATTAACATTAACACATTAACTAAATTCTGAAGATTAAAGTAAGATTTCTTAACATATTGAGTATTATTAATTCATATTAACATTAATGGAATTCTAAAAAATCTCCTGAAATATACTACTCTACAAATATATTTTTCTGTGCAATGTATACTTTTTTGTCATTCATCTTCATTTAAACCTTTCAACGGTGTTCTGGACCTTTAATTCAGCGCGAGCAGTTCCAGCAGCGCGGGGAAAAAAATTAAATAATTAGACTCTATGCCGAAACTCCCGCTTCACCCCTTCTCACTTCCGGTGTAAAATTTTTGCTGTGCAGAGCTTACAGAGCTTACAAACTGCAGCTTTGTCATCATTCCACACAAGAGACATCTTTACACGCAGCACAAAATCGATGTGTTTTCCTGCCCTCTTTTGATTGACAGGATATAATCAGCCCTGATCATCGGATGTTTTTAAACTATCGGCCGATGGCCCATAGTGTGATAAATAGCCCTTATCTACATCAGTGCATCTTGTCATATGAAATTTTTTTTTATATATATTATTATATATATATATATATATATATATATATATATATATATATATATATATATATATATATATATATATATGGTCATGTGAAAGCATAAGTTTTAAACTGTTGGTTTTTTGACATATTTGGACAAGCAAACATTTGCCTATTAATAACGCTGATATACTTGAAGAAAACCCCAAGGAAAATTAACCTTTTAAATAATTTATTCAACAAAAATATCAATAGATGTGATGTTCTTCTGTGGAAAAAGCAAGTACACCCTTCACCTCAGAAGGTAGTATTGCCTCCTTTAGCAAAAATAACTTCACTAATGCTTTCTATGAAGCCCATGCTTCATAGAAAATAATGAATTGAATCCATTCTGGAATAAGGCTGTAACATAACAAAATATGGAAATAGTGAAGCTCTGCGAATACTTTCCGGATGCACTGTACATAATATATATATTATATATATATATATATATATATATATATATATATATATATATATATATATATAGACAGGGAGAGAGACAGAGAGAGAGAGACAGAGGGAGAGAGAAGTGAACCATAGCATCAGACAACCCCCCCCCCCCACTCTGTCACCCATGCTGTGATTGGCTGCTCCTCTGAATCCCAGCAACAGCTCTATGCACCTCCTCCCTCTATTACCTCCACAAAGAGCTTGCTGCTGAATGAACTGAATCAGCCTCAGACTGCATGAATAGTACAAGCTTTTTCATCTCTCTATCGTCCCATCTCCTTTTTTCTCCCGCCCTCTCTCCATCTTTCTCTTGCTGTTCCTCCTCCTCCCTCTGATGAACTGCCTCGTCATGCCATCCATTTATATCTACAGCATTCCAAGCAGAGAGGGATAAGCACAGATCAGCCTGAACATCAAAAAGCAGTAGATCATGCTGTCTACAACAGCCACGGATATCCACTCCTGATATGAGATTGCCTGCCGTTTCATCTCTCTATCACTCAACCTAAAGACCTTTCCTGAGGCAAAAGGAGTGATAAAAAACAACAGCGTCTGACCATCATTTCTTGAGACGAACTTTGGGATTCATTAACCCAGTGGGGAAGGATAATAGGAAACAATTTTTAAATATTGCTCCCCATTTTTTTCTGCTCATTTTTTCCTTTTCTCCTCCCTGTCTGCTGGCGAGGGAGCCGGTAGAAGTCTGCCAAGACGCCGCGTGCCGTGCTCCGCGTGAAGAATGCCCAGGCGCGCCTGCCCAAGCCATCGGAAGCGGCACCCACGCCCGCCTCAGGACTCTACATGGAACGCTCACAGAGCCGAATCAGTTTGTCAGCCTCATTTGAGGCTCTTGCGATCTACTTCCCCTGCATGAACTCCTTTGATGAGGATGATGGCGGTGAGTTTGTGTGTGTGTGTGTGTGTGTGTGTGTGTGTGTGTCTGGGTGTCTGTGGAGGTAGGAGGTAACCCTATATTTCACAGTGAATGGTGATTGTAAACTTGAAACACCCTGGGATCTTGAAGGCCAGTTATGTTTCATAACATCATCCCAAGGCCATGCCTTAGGTTCATGGTCAGTAAAACCTGAAACCCAAACAATAACACTTCTGGTGCCATTCCCTGCATTGTTTGATATTATTCAAGGCATGTTTCAAGCCTTTGTATCCTGTTTTGTAAAATATTTGCTGAAGTTCATATGTCAGAGCATCTCTCAAAACTCACTCTATTTCCACTTAAACACAGATTGCAAGTTAATATTTAGTTATGCTCATGATTAGATCACACAACGGGGTCAATTTATATTATTAAGCATATTCAGACTGCTCAGTGCACAAACATGCACACTTGCAGGTGCTTTCTGTTTTTCATTTCTAATTTTAAAAAAAAATCTTTTTGAAAAATAAGAAATATTGCTGTGCTATTACATACATGCATGTTTAACAGATATGCTTATTGAAATTCACATTCTATCTCTTGTCCTCCCTATTTCTTTCTCACACATGCACAGTATCCTATTGGCCTCATTTTAAAGTACTGTGCAGAGAACGTAGTGTAGAAAAATGAGACACCATGTCTAGCCAGCAATCATTTCTGCTCTCTCTCTTGCTCTCTCTTTCTCTCGCTCTCTCTCTCAACACACACAGACTCTCTGCATGTGTATGTGCTTTTCCTAAGACTACATACATTTCACAAATGAATTCAGCACATAACATACACATTCCTTATGATCAATGCACTGTTTGCATAAAACTAGTAAATGCAATTTTGTACAAATATGCAAATGAAAAATTTATATAATAATACAGCCTGAGAATCACATCGAACCACACACCTATTTAGACATATATGAAGATATTTCAATCAATATATCACAATTATTTTAAAAGGTTTTTATATATGTAAAGTATGTAAAATATTTTCCTCCGTTGAGTTATCATATTTGACGCAACAAACATGTAAAACTGTTCTGGTTTGAGAGTAACATATTCAATTTCTGTCTATTGAAATGTTTCATAATAGTTAGAAATCAGCTTTGGAAACCTTGTCCTAGAATATATGTTCTAAACTGTCCTAAACTCTCTTACAACTTATAAATCAGTTTGCCACAGTTTCTGTACTAACACTGATTATCAACACCGACGTTTCTGATTATACAGAAAGAAAATGACCTTGTAAAAATGGATTCTTGCCAAAGAACATTCTGTTATACTTTTGTCTCCTGCGTACTGTATGAAGTGACTGCAAAAAATTCACACACATCTTAAGTTATAATCAATACTAAATTCCCCAGACAATACCCTAGAAATGAAAATTCATGGCAGCAGGGTGGCACAGTGCTGCTACCTCAGAGCTACAGGGTGTCTGTGTGGGGTTCTTCTGGGTTTAACAGTTTCCTCCCATCTCCCAAAAACATGCTGGTAGTTGGTTTGGCTATGCTAAATTGCCCTTATATATGAATGAGGGAATGAATGCGTGTGTCTTTAGTGCTGTGTGATACATTGGCACCTAACAGTGTATTCCCACCTTACACCCAGCCTGGGGTGCCCACTGGGGATCCACTGTGACCCTGACCAGCAGGTACTGAAGGTGAGCGAATGATTGGATGAATGAATGAATGAATGAATGAATGAAAATTCTCTCAATTTGTTATGCAATTCCAATCGTGTTGCAAAACACTCTACAATCAAAGAAAGAATACTTCTGCTTTCTTGTTCAATACATGAATTACGATTACAATAACATTTTTACTCAAAAACACAATCTGTATTTTTTTTAAATTCAGTTCTCCAATATAAAAAGAAACATATGTTCAGAAATGTGGATGAAAAGAAACAGAATGAGAGGAATTTTTTCAAATAAAACAATGCCTTATTCATTGGCAATGTAGTTCAAAAGAGAATGCATAAGATTGCAAGAATAATTCTTGCAAGTGTGTAATGGTCAGGAATGATCAGAACCTTGAGATACTTGACAACAATTATGTTTTTATAACCATTAAACACATAAGGCAACAAGATTACAGCATGTTTGGATTGGCCATGCTTTGTGTATATGCAGAACTTAGACGTTACACTGTTGGTGGGAGAGACTGACTGTTCACACAAAAAAGATGGTAAAATTGTAAATATGTAGTGTTGATAAATGCCACTACCCTAAACGTTATAAGTAACCTAAAACTCAAAATAAAATACCCTACATGAAAAACAATATAGTATTAACTTATTATTTCACATTGTGTATAATGAACTTGTTCCAGAGTTTATTTATATACCACAGTTATTTAGTGTCTCACCAGGCAAGGCCTTCCTCCAGCTATTCCTAATGCTCTATTTCCTTCATTAAGACATTTCTCTCCTTTATCTTTGTCCATTGTACAGGAGTTTGTACAGGAGATAGTAAACTGCACTCTTTATCAGTGTGTTATATCCAAATGACCCTTTTGGAAGCTTGCTGGATAAACTTTGGATGCCAGGTGTTGCCATTTCAGAAAATAAATTATTGCATGGCTTTTATGAATAAAAAAAATTATAGATTCATGATGATAGACACTTGGGGCTATATTGACATGCAGGCACAAGCATACTTTGCTGGTATAATGTTGGTAAAAATTTGGTGGCAATTAAGGTATTTGTCAGGTATTTCCCCCTTGTGCTGAGTGCCTGCTGCCTGTACTTACCAAGCTGTCTTCTTTTGTGTCTCGCTTTCCAGGTTTCTTGTTCTCATTTCCCAGCTCCTGCTTTTGGATTATCCTGTTTCGTATTGTTTGTATATAACTCGACCCTTGTCTGTTTAAACGTTTCTGATTCTGTTTCATGTTTTGGATTATCTGCCTGCTCCTCAGTAAAGCTTTTTATTGAACTTGCATCCATCCTCATCCCTGTTTCATGACAGAATACTTCGTCAAATCATGGATACAGCAGGTAAGCATGAGGAGTGTTTCGCCAGATGGATGATGCTGGAGTTTGATTCAGTGTGCTTTCCCAAGTGGCTGGACATCGATACTCCAGCCCCCTTTGGTGGCATTGAAAGCCCTCTGAATGGATCCTTCCTTCAATGCCAACTTTATTTTGTGAGCCTGCTTGACCCCAAGCCCATAGAGGGACAGGGGCTGAGGTTCATGTTGTCCCGGTTCATCAGCACAGCTCGCCAATGGGCTTAACTCCTGATTGCCACAGGTAGCCTTGGTCTGGGAATTGCGGACGAGTTTGTATGCCTCATGATGGTGAGCTACAGGAAAACTGACTTTAAATTTGACTTAGGACTTTTTTTGGGGTTTGGGGAGGGCAAACCTGACACTAACTACTATGAGGAGAGGAAGGCTGGAGATGAAGAGGCCGTGTGGTGACCTCCCCTGCCGAGCTCTAGCCATAGGCCGACATGGCAACCTCCCCTGCCGAGCTCCAGCCATAGGCCGACATGGCAGCCTCTCCTGCCTAGCTCCACCAGAGGCCAACGTGGCAGCCTCCCTTCCAGAGCTCCAGCCTGAGACCAATAAGGTGGTCTCCCCTGCCGAGCTCCAGCAAGAGACCGATGTTGTGGCTTCCCCTGCCAACCTCCAGCAAGAAGCCAATGTGGTCACCTCCCTCCCAGAGCTCCAGCCTGAGACCAACGAGGTGGTCTCCCCTGCCGAGCTGCAGCCAGAGGCCAATGTAGTGGCCTCCCCTGCCAAGCTACAGCCAGTGGCCAATGTGGTGGCCACACCACCGATCATGGGCAATGCCAGCCTTGGGACCTTGAGTTTGGCCTTACCAGAACGGCCGGACCACTAGGGGGGACTATTTCCCCCTTGTGTTTTCCCCTTGTGTTCAGTGCCAGAGTGACAGAATGTGCTTCTGGGATGACATTACTTTGTTTACTATGACACATGTTTGTTTTGCTTCCTGTCTTATCTCTTCCCTTGTAATGTTACTGGTTATCTCACAAATGTGTCATGTTTACTCTCACCTGTTTCGTATCTAGTATTAGAGTATTTATAGCCCTCGTGTTTCCTTGTTTCTTTCTGAAATATTTTTCAGTGTTTTGATGCCTGTACTTACCCCATCATTTTTTTGTGTCTCGCTCTCCAGGTTATTGATCTTGTTCTCATTACCCAGTTCCTGCATTTGGATTATCCTGTTTAGTGTTGTTTGTAGATCTCTCAACCCTGGCCTGTTTAAAAGTTTGTGATTCTGTTTCGCATTTTGGATTACAGTACCCTCCACTAATATTGGCATCAATGGTAAATATGAACAAATAAGGCTGTGAAACATTGTCTTTATTCTTTAACCTTTTGATTTTTTGTTAAAAAATTCACAAAAATTCTCTGCTCTCATGGATATCAAACAATTGCAAACAAAACACAGGTTTATCAAAAACATATTTGTTAAATATAGGTGTGCAACAATTATTGGCACCCTTTTATTCAATACTTTCTGCTACGTCCCTTTGCCAAATTAACAGCTCTATGTCTTCTCCGATAATGCCTGATGAGGTTGGAGAATACATGGCAAAGGATTTGAGACCATTCCTCGATACAGAATCTCTCCAGATCCTTCAAATGTCAAGGTCCACACTGGTGGACTCTCCTCTTCAGTTCACCCCACAGGTTTTCTGTGGGTTTCAAGTCAGGGGACTGGGATGGCCAAGGCAGGACCTTGGTCAGTAAACCATTTTTGTGTTGATTTTGATGTATGTTTTGGATCATTGTTCTGCTGGAAGATCCAACCACAGCCCATTTTAAGCTTTAAGTGAGAGGCAGTCAGGTTTTCATTTAATATCCATTGATATTTGGTAGAGTCCATGATGCCATGTATCCTAACAAAATGTCCAGGTCTTCTGGCAGAAAAATAGCTTCAAAACATTAAAGACCACCACCATATTTAACCATGGGCATGAGGTACTTTTCCATATTGCTACCTCTCTGTGTTCACCAAAACCATCTCTGGTGTTTATTGCCAAAAAGCTCTATTTTGGTTTCATCTGACCATAAAACTCAATCTCATTTGAAGTTCCAGTAGTGAGTTTGTTTCTGGATGAAATCCAAATAACTTGTGGTGATGTAGGTGATTTCGGACTGTAGTTTTGGAGACTTTCTGACCTCAAGATGCAACTAACTTCTTCAATTCTCCAGCTGTGATTCATACCATTTCCAGTTGACTGGAACTTCTTAATTATTGCGCCGATGGTGGAAATGGGCATTTTCGATGCTTTTCTTATAGTCACTTCCCATTTTATGAAGCTCAACAAACTTTTGCCGCACATGACAGCTATATTCCTTGGTCTTACCCGTTGTTATGAATGACTAAGGGAATTTGCCTATGTGTTACCTCATATTTATACCCCTGTGAAACAGGAAGTCATGGTTGAACAATTTCATGTTCCTAGTGACCCAGGTGTACTCAAATTTTTTAAAAATATATCAATGCGAATGTACTTCAAATATATTTTCCTCATATGAATTCATAAGGGTGCCAATAATTGTTGCACACCTATATTTAACAAAGTTTTTTTTTAACAAAACCTGTGTTTTGTTTGCAATTATTTGATATCTATGAGCGCAGAGCACTTTTGTGAATATATTTTGTGAAAAACAATTTTTCACAGCCTTGTTTGCTCATATTTACCAAGGGTGCCAATAGTAGTGGAGGGCACTGCATGTACCTGCGCCTCAATGAAGCATTTTATTGCACTTGCATCTGCTCTTATCCCCATTTCATGACAGTATTTTTATGCATATGCACTTGGGGGTGGTACAACAGGGAGTGTGACATTTTAAATCTACCAATGCAGTGGGGATTTTCTAACCCAGTTTAATTTAAAATTTAAATTATCAACTGCCTAATCCCCCTCTTAGGCAAAGCAGAATAAGAAAACAGTATTTTTCAATCTTAAAACTAAGGCTTAAAGTTCATTAACTATCTGTAACAAATAAGAACAAACAACTGTGAAATGTGAATCAGCTTATGCACATTTATGCATGGATCATTAAAAATCAATAAATATCAAGAACACCAGACTTACCAAATTAATTCCCTTCATAAAAATCTTAGCCAGTGTGCAATAACAATGTGTAAGCAATTATTTTAATATGTAGATTATATATATATATATATATATATATATATATATATATATATATATATATATATATATATATATATATACAGTCACCTCCGAAGGTATTGGAAGAGCAAGGCCAATTCTTTACTTTTTGATATAAACTGAAGACATTTGAGTTTGAGATAAAAAGATTAATATGAGATGATAGATCAGAATTTCAGCTTTCATTTTCTGTTATCTGCATCTAGATATGTTGAAAAACTTATGCACCTTTGGTGGCATCCCACCCAATTTGTAGGTGATCAAAAGTATTGGAACACACATTAAAGTAAATTGACGCAAATTAAGCTGCAAGGAGCATTATCGTGGGCCAGGCATCAAGACTTGGTGATCTGCAAATTCACAGATATGCACAGAAATCACAGAATCACAGAAAGCAGAGCCATAGCTTTAGGCAAAAGGTATTCAAGAGTGATTTGTAGTTTCACTCATGATGTGTATGTTTTGACCACGGACAGTGGTGGAATTCTCTGACCGTAGGAGGAAAGGTCTAGATGAACAAATAGGCATCAGGGTGACATTGCTGCTGCAGCTGAAACTACTGCCATGACCTGTGGTGTTGTCTGTTGCTACTTTGACCTGTGGTCGTGATTGCTGCTACGCTAACCTAAAATTCTTCTTGCAATTTAAAAACATCTAAGGTATTTCTGTCTTAGATTTCTCATTAGTCTCATGAGTTACAATTCTTATCACCCGATGTCTGTGAATCCATGTACAGATTCGGACGGGAGTAACATCTCTGTGTTCATTACATAGGCGGGAGTGTATGTTTTGTACATCAGGGTGCTGCAGAAGATCATGTGCTCTGGATGCATGCATTGAGTGCATAAGTACTTTTAAATTAAAAAAGTAAAATTTCTTAATTTATTGATTTAATTTTAATTTATTAAAATTAGTTATTTTAAAAACTTACTAAAACAAACTTCACAGTATTTTATAGAACTGGCTGCTTATAATAAATCCACTGAAATAAAGACGTGATTACTTATATAATTAAAACATGATATAATTGTGTGCAGAAATTAAGGTGAGTAATTACCCGACACTGATATTACAGTGGCCAGTCTTAACAATTTATGTGATTTGGTTCTTCTTGTTGATTTTACTTTTTCTTTCTTCTGGGTAGAAAAAATGTACATCCATACTGAATTGCATGCAGCAAGCAGAAAATGTGTGTAAGAGCTTCTATGTTAGTTCATGTTGGCCAAACCACACAAGGAAAAGCATTATGAAAAAATATTATCGGCAATCAGAGACATTCGCATTCGCACGGGATTAGATTTCTCAGAGGATCACTAAGTTAGCCGAAAAACAGCAGGTAATTTGCTCTGGAATTTGTACAGAGCAAATAGTACAGACTTGGCAGATTTGGACTGGATTAAAATTGTGAAGTACGTCTGTGAAACATGAATTCTCTATTGTCCTCTTAGAAAACTAATCCCATCCAAATAGTGCTATAGATGCATTGCTAAGATAGACTCTCACATCCTATTTATTTGCATTTTACTGCACATTACAGGAGAATGGTTTTGAATATTAATATTCCTTTGATTACTTTTGTTCAGATGGGTCTCAAGATGATGTGAGCTAAATGTGGTGAAGATTTGGAGGAGTAGCAAAAAATAGCACTTAGATTTAAGAAATTTTTTTTGCATGTTATTGTTCCCTTTAACCAGTAGATGGTGCTACCACAAAATTGCTTGCATAGCCTCAGTTCATGGTCCTGAAGAAGCATATGATACGAAGTTTTGTGTCAGTGCGCAAGGTTGTTGCTTAGATACAGCCTAACTTCCTGTTTGGTGGCTTCACTGTCAGATTCACTGACCCACTCTGGACAAACTGTTTGGCATATTCAAAATTCTTTTGATAACATTTGTGAGGCTTACTCTGAAGATGACGTCTACCTAATGTGGTGGTTATCAGAGCATGTGAGTGGAGCGCTGATAATTCCACAGTAGTGGAGAGCGCATTCTTAAGATTTTGCTCTGTTTGCTCAGACCGCTCAGCGCCACTCAGTCAACCCAGGATGCACTTTGTGATATGCTGGTTTGAGAAACTACAAAATAAGCTTAAAAATGTAATAAAAATTAATAAAAGGCACAGCAGGTAACAGAATGTCACCCACAAATAACATAATTATTATCTCCACTACTGTTATTGAGGCATTTAATCAAGCAAACAGAAACAAGTATACTACAGAGAAATTTCATGTCATAGCAGGATTTGAGTGAACTTTGTTTTACTGGTATGCGTGAATGGTACATGAATAGGGCGTTCGCTTGGGCCATGAGCGATTGAGTGGAGGGCACACGTATAGAGTGGAATATTGAGCGGAGTGTCACACCGCTCTGCTTCACTCACATGCTCTGGTGATGACTGGACAAAATTTGTAGGCAGAGAAGCAAAAAAAAAAAAAATGTTTTTAACAAAATCCAAGAAGGTTGACAGGAAATACACTAGAAGGTTCTGGTACTTCATTTTCTGGTATGTGTTCACTTCAGCATACACCAGGGAATTTTAGGAAAAATTAACTGTGAATTTAGAACAAATTTTTCACGATATAAGGAAAATAATGAATGAGTTGTTACAGTTCTTGACCACAAGGGGGTGCATTCATGAACCTTCTTGGGCACATTTAGGCCATGGTCCTGAAGATACTTATCAAGTTTCATGATGATACATATATGCATTGCTGAGATACACCCTCACATCCTGGTTTTTTTGTTTGTTTTTTTTTTTTTTTGCATTTGCATTTGCATTTGCCAGTACATTACAGGTAAGTGGTTTTGAATATCAAAATTACTGATTTTTTCCAGACAGGTCTTGAGATAATGTCAGCAAAATTTTAGGAAGATTGTACAACATTTGGAGGAGGAGTAGCAAAAATGGCAGTTAGATGGAAGTATTTTAGGCATGTTACTGTAACTTTTGACCAGTTGGTGGCGCTGTCACGAAATTTGTTGCATAACCTCAAGTCATGGTCCTGAAAATGCTTACCGAGTTTTGTGTCAGTGTGCAAAGTCATTGCTCAGCTTCACATCCTGTTTAGCAGCATTGCTATTTGATTCGTTGGCCCATTAAGTGCAAACCGTTTGGAGTATAAGTTTTGTGAGGCTTACTCTGAAGATAATGTGTGCCACATTTGGTGATTATTGGAGAACATTTGTAGGAGAAGTAATGAAAAAACAGTTTTTGACAAAATCCAAGGTGGTGGAAAATGTAATTAGGCAGAAACTGATGTCATATGGTGCGTTGAACTCATTTTGACCCAGGGAATCCAGGGATTCCTGGCTTTTACATTTTGGACACACAGTTCAAAAGTTATGACTGTAAAAGTACTTCCAAATTATGCCAAAATGTGACCTGATGGTAGCGCTAGAGCGTTGGCAGCACTTGGCCCAAATTTGGAAGAATATTCTCTATACACTCCTGAATCAGTCTGCCAAATTTCACAACTTTTTTTTTTACCAGACTGTTATATGGGCTGCCATAGACACCCTAGCCAGAAGAAGAAGTAGAAGAGGAAAAAGAAAAAGAAGAAAAGGTACAATAACAATAAGGTGCCTACGCACCTTCAGTGCTTAATAACATTTAATATTTGGTTGCAAATCCCTTGCTTGCTAAAACTGCATTAAGCCGGCAACCTACTGACATCACCAAACTGTTGCATTCTTCTTTTGTGATGCCATTCCAGGCTTGTGCCACAGCCCCTTTCACTTCAGTCTCCTCTTCAGGATGTGAACTGCATACTCAGCTAGTGACTGACTTTGTAACTTTTTCCACTGATGAGGTCCTTTGTTGTGTTGGCAGTGTTTTTTTGTGTCATTTTTCTGTAAATTGTCAGACAGAACTCTTCTGTTGACTTCTCAATACCATCAGGAGTTACAACATCAATAAAGATTTTTGAGCCCGTTCTGTAAGCAGCCATGTAAGCTCAAGCCAAAACACTACCTCCACTTTGACCTAGGAACTTGTATGTTTTGGATTGTGAGGTGATAATTTCTTTCTCCACACTTTGGCCTTTCCATCACTTTGGTAGAAATTAATCTTGGTTACAGAAGAATTGTGGCTCATCTCTGTATTCTTTGCAAATTCCAATCTGGCCATCATATTCTTATCACTGATGAGTAGTTTGCGTCTTGTGGTATGGTCTCAACTCAGACAGGTTTTGCACTATTTGCACTCTATCAGCCCATGGTTTGCACCTGGGCTGATATTTGGAGCCCACCTGGGCTACCCAATTGGGGCCCAGCCAATTGTGTCCTCAGTTCCATGGAGGCCTCACAAGGGTTAGCCCAAATGGGTTGATGATGGGCCCTTGATGGGCCATATAGGGCCCTGGAGCCTACAGGAGTCTGCCTACATGGGTTGATGATGGGACCAAGCTAGGTCTTATCTAGTGCTCTTATGGGCCACAACAGGTATATACAGTATCTCACAAAAGTGAGTACACCCCTCACATTTTTGTAAATATTTGATTGTATCTTTTCATGTGACAACACTGAAGAAATAACACTTTGCTACAATGTAAAGTAGTGAGTGTACAGCTTGTGTAACAGTGTAAATTTGCTGTCCCCTCAAAATAACTCAACACACAACCATTAATGTCTAAACCGCTGGCAACAAAAGTGAGTACACCCCTCAGTGAAAATGTCCAAATTGGGCCCAATTAGCCATTTTCCCTCCCCGGTGTCATGTGACTTGTTAGTGTTACAAGGTCTCAGGTGTGAATGGGGAGCAGGTGTGTTAAATTTGGTGTCATCGCTCTCACACTCCCTCATACTGGTCACTGGAAGTTCAACATGGCACCTCATGGCAAAGAACTCTCTGAGGATCTGAAAAAAAGAATTGTTGCTCTACATAAAGATGGCCTAGGCTAAAAGAAGATTGCCAAGGCCCTGACACTGAGCTGCAGCATGGTGGCCAAGATCATACAGCGGTTTAACAGGACAGGTTCCACTCAGAACAGGCCTCGCCATGGTTGACCAAAGATGTTGAGTGCACATGCTCAGTGTCCTATTCAGAGGTTGACTTTGGGAAATAGATGTATGAGTGCTGCCGGCATTGCTGCAGAGGTTGAAGGGGTGGGGGGTCAGCCTGTCAGTGCTCAGACCATATGCCGTACACAGCATCAAATTGGTCTGCATGGCTGTCATCCCTGAAGGAAGCCTCTTCTAAAAATGATGCACAAGAAAGCCTACAAACAGTTTGTTGAAGACAAGCAGACTAAGGACATGGATTACTGGAACCATGTCCTGTGGTCTGATGAGACCAAGATAGACTTATTTGGTTCAGATGGTCAAGAGTTTGTGGCGGCAACCAGGTGAGGAGTACAAAGACAAGTGTGTTTTGCCTACAGTCAAGCATGGTAGTGGGAGTGTCATGGTCTGGGGCTGCATTAGTGCTGCCGGCACTGGGGAGCTACAGTTCATTGAGGGAACCATGAATGCCAACATGTACTGTGTCATACTGAAGCAGACCATGATCCCCTCCCTTCAGAGACTGGGCCGCAGGGCAGTATTCCAGCACAATAACAACCACTGCCTTGCTAAAGAAGCTGAGGGTGAAGGTGATGGACTGGCCAAGCATGTCTCCCTACTGAGCATCTGTGGGACATCCCCACCCAAACGGAAAGTGGAGGAGCACAAGGTCTCTAACATCCACCAGCTCTGTGATGTCATCATGGAGGAGTGGAAGAGGACTCAAGTAGCAACCTGTGAAGCTCTGGTGAACTTCATGCCCAAGAGGGTTAAGGCAGTGCTGGAAAATAATGGTGGCCACACAAAATATTGACACTTTGGGCCCAATTTGGACATTTTCACTTAGGGGTGTACTCACTTTTGTTGCCAACGGTTTAGACATTAATGGCTCTGTGTTGAGTTATTTTGAGGGGACAGAAAATTTACACTGTTACACAAGCTGTACACTCACTACTTTACACTGTAGCAAAGTGTCATTTTTTCAGTGTTGTCACATTAAAAGATATAGTCGAATATTTACGAAGATATAGTCGAAAATGTGAGGGGTGTGAATGAATTGATCTTGCCATTACAGTACTTTCGAAGGGAACTGTATATTCTAGCAGCATTATAGTAATAACGGGGGCATGGCTTCTGAACTTGATTTGCATATGGATCTCAGGAACTTTAAATATTATAGAAAGGTTGTTTTCTGTACTTCTTGTTTTGTGTTAGGTTAAAATCCTGGGGCTATTGTGTAATTATGTTTTGGAATATCAAGTGTTTCTTAGTTCATCCTGTTTGTGTTTCTCTGTTACTAGTATGTGTGCATGTGTATTATATAGTCTTGCTTATAAAGACCCATCTAAGTGCAAGTTCCCATTATTTAATAAAGAGCTCGACTTTGACTAGAATTTTCTATATTTCTGCATAAATATTACCTAAAACATCATCAGATTTTCACACAAGTCCTAAAAGTAGATAAAGAGAACCCAATTAAGAAAATGAGACAAAAATATTATACTTGGTCATTTCTTATTGACAAAATGCTCCAATATTACATATCTGTGAGTGGCAAACATATGTGAACCTTTGCTTTCAGTATCTGGTGTGACCCCCCTGTGCAGCAATAACTGCAACTAGACGTTTCCAGCAACTGTTGATCAGTCCTGCACATCAGCTTGGAGGAATTTTAGCCCATTCCTCAGTACAGAACACCTTGAAACCTTGGATGTTGGTAGGTTTCCTCACATGAAGTGCTTGCTTCAGGGCCTTCCACAACATTCCTATTAGATTAAGGTCAGGACTTTGACTTGCCATTCCAAAACATTAAGTTTATTCTTCTTTAACCATTCTTTGGTAGAACAACTTGTGTGCTTAGGGTCATTGTCTTGCTGCATGACCCACTTTCTCTTGAGATTCAGTTCATGGACCGATGTCCTAATATTTTCGTATAAAATTCACTGGTATAATTCAGAATTCATTGTTCCATCAATGACCACAAACTGACCTGGCCCAGATGCAGCAAAAGAGGCCCAACCCATGGTACTACCAGCACTATGTTTCACAGATGGAATAAGGTTCTTATGCTGGAATGCATCGTTTTCCTTTCTCCAAACATAACACTTCTCATTTAAACCAAACTTCTATTAGGTTTCATCCATCCACAAAACAGTTTTTCCAATACTTTGGCTTGTCCATGTAGCAAACTACAGATGGACAGCAATGTTCTTTTTGGAGACCAGTGACTTTCACCTTGCAACGCTGCCATGCACACCATTGTTGTTCAGTGGACTCATGAACATTAACATTAGCGAATGTGAGAGAGGCCTTTAGCTTATAGATGTTACCCTGGGTTCCTTTGTGACCTCGATATAGAGTCCTCTCTGATATAGAGTCCTCTCTGAAACTATTGGAATGGCAAGGCCAATTCCTTGTTTTTCTGTAGGCTCAAAAGCTGAATATGAGAGTTTAGAATTTCAGCTTTTATTTCCTGGTATTTATATGTAGGTGTTAAACAAAATGGAACATATCACATTTTGTACCAGAGCACCCAATTTGTAGGGGAGCAAAAATATTGGAACATGTGACTGGCAGGTGTTTCTTTTTACCCAGGTGTGTCCTGTTATATTGATTGTTTAATCTATAAATAGCTCTGAACGTCTACTTTTGGTTTTAGCCTTCAGTTTCACCTGTGAAGACAGCATTTATTGTTAGAAAGGATAAGCCAAAATGAAATAAAAAAAAAACAGATGATGACAGAATCATTGTGAGCTGTGAAGAAAAACTCCAAAACAACAGTCAGTGACATCACCAACAACCTCCACAGGGCAGGATGAAGGTATCACAATCCACCTTTCAAAGAAAACTTTGAGAGCAAAAATATAGAGGCCATACCACAAGATGCGAACCACTCATCAGCAGTAAGAATTGGAAATCTAGATTGGAATTTGTAATGAAATACTGAGATGAGCCACAAGTTCTGGAACCGAGATTAACCTCTACCAAAGGGATGGAAAGACCAAAGTGTGGAGAAAGAAAGCATCTGCTCATGATCTTAAACATACAAGCTCATCTGGGAAACATGGTAGAGGTATTATCATAGCTTTGGCTTGCATGATTGTTTCTGGAACATTCTCAGTAATCTTTATTGATGATGTAGCTCATGATTGTAGCAGCAGAATTAATTCAAAAGTATACATTTGGTCTGACAATTTACAGAGAAATTAATCGGGGAGAGCTTTATCATGCAGCAAGTGGAAGTATTTGGACTGGCCAAGTCAATCACCAGATCTTAACCCGATTGAGAATGCATTTCACCCCATAAGGAGAGGAGACTGAAGGGAGACCCCCCTGCCGAAACAAACAACAACTGAAAGCAAAAGACTGGAAAGCATCACAAAAGAAGAAATCACTGATTTGGTGATGTCAGTGATTCACAGGCTTGATGGAGTTATTGCAAGCAAGTGATATGCAACCAAATTTTAAGTGTTATTTACTTTAATTTACAGTATGCAATACTATATGAACTGCAAATACACAACAGTGTGAGATGAGTGCAAAACAATAAATACACAGAGCAATACAATAAATATATAGGACAATAAATACACAGGACAATACATATACAGAACATGGACTATAATTGTAAACATGGACTGTAACTATTTTGTAAAGTAGCTGCGCAAGTATAGCAGCAATACTGGCAGCAAAAACAAGTTCCATAATATAAAGTGACTGATGCAGCTACTGTATGTAAAGCGCAGTCTTACTGGGTTAGGTGTTCGACTAGCCCAGGTGAGTGTTGGGAGGCAGCCGGGTGTTGATTAATCTGACTGCCTCAGGGAAGAAACTGTTGTGGAGTCTGCTGGTGGTGGCACGGATGCTCCTGTACCTTCTGCCAGATGGCAGAAGGGTGAACAGTCCATCAAAAGGGTAAGAGGGGTTGTCCGCAATACTGGTGGCTTTGTGGATGCAGTGGTTGTTCAGTGAGGTGTCGATGGAGGATAGAGAGATCCCGATGATCTTCTCCGCTGTTCTCACCATCCGCTGTAGAGTCTTGCGGTCAGAGGCTGTGCTGTTCCCATACCACACAGTGAGACAGCTGGTCAGGATGATCTCTATCATCCCTCTATAGAAGGAGGTGAGGATAGGAGAGGACTGTTTGGCTCTCTTCAACCTCTGCAGGAAGTGGACGTGCGGCTGGGCCTTCTTGACTAGGCAGGTTGTGTTGAGAGTCCAAGAGAGGTCCTCAGTCATGTGAAACTTGGAACTTTTGACTCTCTCACAGCTGTTCCATTGATGTGCAGTGGTGAGTGGTCCGCTTGGGTTCTCCTGAAGTCAACAATCATCTCGTTAGTCTTATCAACATTAAGAGATAGATTACTGTCTCTACACCATTCTGTGAGCTGGTTCACCTCTTCCCTGTATGCTGACTCATCATTGTTGCTGATGAGGCCCACTACTGTATTGTCATCAGCAAAATTGATGATGTGATTAGAACTGAACTTTGCAGCACAGACATGTGTCAGCAAGGTAAACAGGAGTGGACTGAGCACACAGCCTTGGGGAGCGTTGGTGTTTAGTGTGGTGGTGCTGGTGGTGGAGTTGACGATCCTGTCGGACTGTGGTCTCCTGGTCAGAAAGACCAGGATCCAGTTGCAGAGGGAGGTGTTCAAACCTAGCAGGCTCAGCTTTGTTGTCAGTTGTTGTGGGACGATTGTGTTGAATGCTGAAATGAAGTCTATGAACAGCATCCTTATGTAATTGTCCTTTTTGCCTAGATGGGTTAGAGATACATGGCAGATATGGCATCCTCTGTTGAGCGGTTGGGACGGTATGCGTACTGAAATGGGTCTGGTGTGGTGGGAAGACTGCTCTTAATGTGTTTCATGACTAGCCGTGGAAAGCACTTCATGATGATAGGTGTGAGTGCAACAGGCTGGCAGTCATTCAGGCAGGACACGGATGATTTCTTTGGCACAGGGTTGATGGTGGTCATCTTGAAGCACACAGGGATGACTGCTTGGCTCAGGGAAATGTTGAAGATGTCTGTGAGGACATCTGTAAGCTGATCAGAACATTCCCTGAGCACCCGGCCAGGTATGTGGTCACGACCTACAGCTTTCCGTGGGTTGACTCGGGACATAGTTTTCCTGACATTTACTGCAGACAAACGAAGTGGAAGTAGGGGTGGTTTTCCTCGCTGACATGTTCCTCTGTGCTTAGAATTGTGTTTTGAAATCATTCAGAGTATCTGGGAGCAAGGCATCATCATCACAGACAGGTGGTGTAGCTGTGTAGTCTGTGATGGCCTGAATGCCTTGCCACATATGGAACTTGTGTCCTTGGTGTTTGTGAAGTGACTGTGGATTCTTTCTGCATAGTTGCGCTTTGCCTCTCTGATAGCCTGGGACAGATTGGCCCTTGCTATGCAGAGGGCTGCCTTGTTATCAGACCTGAAGGCAGTGTCTTGGGTTTTCAGGAGCAATCACACTTCAGCAGTCATCCACGGTTTCTGGTTTGCATATGTGGTGATGGTCGTGAAGGAAGTTACATCATCTATGCATTTGCTGATGTAGCCAGTCATTGATGCTGTATATTCCTCCAATTCTGTGCTGTTGTGCTATGTAGCAGCCTCTCTGAACATATTCCAGCCTGTGTGCTCAAAGCAGTCCTGAAGTCCTGAGATGGCTCCCTCAGACCAGGTTCTCACCTGTTTCAGAAGTGGTCTGTATGCTAGGATTAGCATAACAGAGATACCAAGCCACCAAGGTAGGGGTGGGGTGCAGCCTTGTAAGTACCATGAATGTTGGTGTAAACAAGCTCTAAAGTGTTTGTACCATGGGTTGCAAAATCAACATGCTGGTGGAGCTTTGGTAGCAGTGATTTCAAATTCGTGTGGTTAAAATCTCTGGCAACAATGAAAAATCTCTCTGGGTGTGATATCTGTAAGTTACTGATAGCCCTGTAAAGTTCACTTAGCGCTTCCTTAGCATTAGTGCCGGGTGGAAAGTACACCGCGACAATAGCGTGCTGGTAGTATGGTCTCTAGGCAGGTAGTATGGTCGGCATTTCACAGTCATAAACGCCACCAGCGATGAACAGTAGCTTGAAACAACAACGACATTCCTGCACCATTCACTGTTTATGTAAACACACAGAGCACCATAGTGAGTCTTACTGGATAGTGCTGCTATCCTGTCGGCGCAATGTACGGTTAGCCTGGCTAGCTGAATGGCTTCGTCCGGAATGCTGTCATTGAGTCATGTTTCTGAAAAAATTAAAACATAGCAGTCCCTAATTTCATGCTGGGTAGTTAGCTGTAGTTTGAGTAGGTCCAGTTTATTGTCAAGAGAGTGAACATTGGAGAGGAGAATGGATGGTAGAGCTGGACATCTTGGATTAGCCTTTAGCCTTGCACGGATGCCGGCTTGCTTTCCACGCTTCTGCTGACTCGCACACCATTTCTGGCGCCCTCTCTTCCAGCCAGCAACATCAGGCAATACCGCGGTCCCAGGGTCTGGTTCGCGTAGTAGTCCGAGGTCTCATAGCTCATCTCACAGTCCATCGTTTATTGTTCCTGAGCTTTTTTTTTCAATGTTCAGCAGCATTTGGAGATGGTAGACATGTACACCAGTGCTTCCGATGTACATCTGTTTAAAACGTTTCCAAATTGGTGTAGGCTACACATAACACGCACCATATTAAAGGACCCGAAGTGGCTGCTGTATGCTACCGCACTGCCATCTTGTTCCCCTGCAGGTCTATGGTTCTATGTTTTATGTTGTTTAACACATCTAAATGTAAATATCAGGAAATAAAAGCTGAAATCTGAAATTCTCATCTCATATCCATCTTTTGATCTCAAACCCAAATTGAGAATTGGTCTTCCCATTCCAGTAGTTTCGTTGCCGACTATAGTACTTTAATTAACCTTTGTAATTAGAATTTGATATATTTTGTAAACATTGTCCCTCAATGTGGGTAGTCACATACGTTTATTATATCTTTGCTTGGGAAATGATGTACAATTCTTTTTCCTTTTTAATTTTTTGACCGCTGAATTAAAATTAGGTAATTTTAACATTTTTGTGACATATTTAATAATGATATAAAGTGTGTAAAACACAACTACTTTCTCAGGGCATCATGATAATATTTCAAACATATCACTCAGTCTTTCATCCAATCTGCTGTGCTGCCATTTGTTTAAACACACTAAAAATTCCCCTTGCACAAAGTATGCCTTTAACTCCCATTAAGTAGAGGAACAGATTTCTGGACGAGAGCAATTTGATGCTCTGAAGTGCTCAAGCATATTAACCTTTGTATGTTATCAAGTCTTAAGCTGATATTTGTAGCTAAAAATACCCCTTAAAACAAAGCCACTGTCTGTTGCTGAGACTCAGTGCTTCTGTGGTGACAGTTGCAGTATCCATGTTGTGTAAGAACACTGTGAAACAAATACACAAAGACAGGCAGAAACAAGAGAGGCCAGAGTGATTGATAATGGGTAGCTCCTAGCCACCTGGAGATAACAAAGGACATGCAGACACCCGGCTGTATGCCTTTGTATGTTTGTATGGTAATTTAGTGGCTGGCTGCTCTGGCTTGTACTCGCTACAAAAGGATATTTCCACACTACATAGGACAACATCACTAAGAATGGTTTGGATATCAAGTTGCATCAACAATGCAGTGATAAAATGTCATTTTTAAATATATAAATATAATAGAAATGCATAATGCCCAAGAAACATTTATCCATATCAGAGTTTCTACTATCGCTTCTGTTAAAGTAAACAAATGTAGCCAGTTTGAATGGGAACACCATCACCCCTTGAAATTCACTCCCTGGACTCAGTCCCCCATGACTAAATTTGCCTACATTTTTTAAAGTTTTAAAACTGTTTGGTTGATGACGATGAAAAACGTCTGGGTTACGCATGTATCCCTGTTCCCTGAGAAGGGAACGAGACGTTGCGTTTAGCATAACAGTATGGGAGTGCCCTTGCGCGCATGACCAGTATCTGAAGCTTGTGTAAAATCATGCCTCTACTTATAGGCCTGGCATGATCAGGTGACGTGGCAATTATATATATATACACACATACATACATATATATATATATATACATATACATATATATGTGGCACCTGTGAACCACGCTGCCAGCCTCTATTATCTGAAGCGAAGACGCAATTCACAGAACTGCCTGGTATGACAAAGCTACACAATGTCTCGTTCCCTTCTCAGAGAACAGGGTTACACGTGTAATCCAGACGTTCCCTTTCAAAGGGGACTTCGATGTTGCATGTAGCATAACAGTTTGGGAACGAGAATACCCATTCCTTATACCAAGGGTATGGCCTGTTCAAAAAGACCCAAGCCCAAGGGTCACTGCAAGACACTCGAGCCCGGGGTAGAATGAATATCCAGGCTGTAATAGCGAATGAATGTGTGTAGCATAGACCATCCTGCCGCAGCACACACATCCTGTAAGGATACCCCTTTGGACAAAGCCTGTCACCGCCAAAGCAGACCAGCAGCTGCTCCAACTTACGCCACTGGCCGGAGCGGTGGATGTAAGTACAGAGAGCCCTTAATGGACACAGCAGGTGCATCCTCTCTTGTTCCGGTGTGAGGAATGGAGGAGGGCAGAAAGCCTGCAACACCACAGGGTGGGCAGCTGATGTAGGCACTTTAGGAATATAATCCAGCCTAGGATACAGTAAGGCCTTGGCTAATCCAGGGGCAAAGTCAAGGCAGGAAGGGGCAACAGAGAGAGCTTGTAGATCTCCCACTCCCACTAGCTCTCCCACCTTTAGAGTCAGAAGCTTCTCAGAGGCTGACTCTAAGGGCTCAAATGGGGCCCCTGACACACCTTCCAAGACCACAGAAAGGTCCCAGGAAGGTATGCGCAGCCTGAAGCCGCCTGACACCAAGCATGAACCTCGAAGTTAGAGGATGTTGCCCCACAGGGGCTCCATTAACAGGGGCGTGGCTGGCCGAAACGGTGGCCACGTAAACCCTGATTGTAGAAAGAGCCAACCCTGCTGAGAAACGTTCTTGTAAGAACTCCAGGACTGTAGCTATTGTGCAGTTCACTGGGTCTAGCTGACATTCCTCACACCACAAGACAAAAAGAGCGCATACAATTTCCTTGTGGATGGTGCTCTAGCATTTAACATGGTCTCTACAACCTCAGTTGTGAGACCAGAATCTATGAGCTGGTGCCCCTCAGGGGCCAGACCCACAATTTCCATAGTTCTGGCCGAGGGTGATAAATCAGCCCTCCAGCTTGAGACAGTCGATCCCTGCGGATGGGAATCTCCCAAGGAGTACCGTCGAGCAGGGAAATTGTCTCCGAGAACCATATTCGAGCTGGCCAATAAGGTGCTACTAGCAGCAGATGTAGACGGTCTTGGCAAACTTGTGGGAGCAGAGTGATCGGGGGAAAAGCATATAGACGTGACCTCAGCCACATGTGCACAATGGCGTCCAGCCCCAATGGTGCGTGAGGAGTGAGGGCGAACCACAGAGGGCAGTGTGTTGTCTCCTTGGAGGCGAACACATCCACTTCCGCTTGTCTGAACCTTTGCCATATGGACTCCATCACTTGTGGATGGAGCCTCCAACCCCGGGCCTCAGCCCCTGCCACGACAGGATGTCTGCCCCTACATTCCGGCTGCCCAGAATGTACATTGTACTCACTGACAAGAACTTTCCCTCTGCCCAGAGAAGGATTAGTTGCACCTGCCTATACAGGGAGCGTGAACATAACCCTCCCTAGTGGTTGAAATATGAGACCACCGCTGTGTTGACTGACACAACTAGCACATGGTGACCTCTCAACTGAGGAAGAAAGAATTTCAGTGCTAGGTATACGGCCCGCATCTCTAGGCGATTTATATGCCACTCCAGATGAGGGCCGCTCCAAAGACCGTGAGCTGGGCAGCTATCTAAGACTGCACCCCAGCCCGCGAGGGACGCGTCTGTCATTACCGTCTTGCGATAAGGAGATGCCCCTAGAGTGTGACCCAAGGCTAGAAACTGCGGATACCTCCAAATACTCAGAGCATGTAGGCATTGCCGTGTGACACCGATTACTCTCAGAGGTTTCATCCTCGGATGAAACCCCTGACTTTTCAGCGACCACTGAAACGGTCTCATGTGCAATAAACCCAATGGTATGATGTTGGCTGCTGCTGCCATAAGGCCCAACAGTCTCTTGTAGAGACTGGAGGGGATGCCCAGACCTAGCTTTATCTTGCTCAAAGTTGATAGGATCGATCCTACGCATGTTGGGGATAGAAACGTCCTCATCGTAGTAGAATCCCATATAACCCCTAGAAAAGATCTCCTCTGCACTGGAGAAAGCATACTTTACTGAGGTTCAACCTGAGCCCCAAGCTCCTCATGTGGGTGAGAACAACATCTCGATGTTGAACCGCCAGTTCCCTGGATCATGCTAGAATTAACCAGTCGTCCAGGTAGTTTAGTACACGGATGCCCTGGAGTCACAAGGGAGCCAGAGCAGCATCCATGCACTTTGTGAAGGTGGGAGGGGATAAAGCTAGCCCGAAGGGAAGAACCCGAAATTGGTATGTGATGTCTCCAAACGCAAACCTCAGGAACTTCCTGTGACTGCGAGATATTCCTATGTGGAAATATGCATCTTTCAGATCTGTCGTCACAAACCAGTCCTCGGACTGAATCTGTGGCACCATAAGTTTGAGCGTCAGCATCTTGAACCTGTATGTCCGAAGAGTACGGTTCAGATGACAGATCTAAAATTGGCCGCATACCAGTGGACCAGGAAATAATGGCTCTAAAAACCTCCCTCCCTTAGGGAACGGGGTACATGTTCTATGGCCCCTTTGTCCAAAAGGGAACTTACTTCCTGCGCTAACATTGGGCTCTGCTCTGTGCTGACAACTGGGGTGAACACACCTCTGAACTGGGGGGGTCGAGCTCTGAACTGGACCCCGTAACCCTTTTCTATGGTAGACAGAACCCATGGAGACACATTTGGTAGTAGTTTCCACGCTGCCAAATGGTCATTCAGTGATGTTAGCATCAGATTTCCGTCACCCTGTGACAGCTTGCTGACCAGAGAAGGCTGAAAACGTGGGATGGAATTGGCCAGGGCAGGCCCTAGAGTAGCACTGGGGGCTATCTGCCCTAACAACCTCATGTCCCCTGATACATCCCTCCGTGTCCCATCAGGACCGTTCCTTCTTTGCCTGCTTTGCTTTTATGATCATTCTTAGATCAAGCCTCTTAGCAGGCTGTGGCTGTGGCTGCCCGGATCCCCCTGGCTCTCTGCGGGGGGAGGCGAGCCACCACATTCACCTTCTGTGCCTCCCTCGCACTAGTGCTGGCCCGGGCTCCACTCATGGATGCCTGGGCGAACTCGACACGATGGGGAAGGAACTAGCTGAACACCGCTGTTTGCTGTTTTGCCGCGCGAAACCTGTTGGCAATGGCATTAACTGTGCCGCCGATATGAGCCGTTTGTTAGGTCACCCGGAGAGATAAATCTGTGGCTCGGCGCAGCTCTTCCACTGCCTCGGGCCCAATTCCCTCCCCAGTATCGAGCTCACTCAGTAGGTCTGCTGGTAGGCCTGCAACACTGCCATTGAATGCAGTGACCCACAAGCAAGACCTGCTGCCACATAGGCTTTGCCACACCAACGCCGAGGTGGCCTTACATGGCTTAGAAGGTAAAGTTGGCCTCCCTAAATTACCTGCTGTTGATGGAGAGAGCGCTTCCTCCACCTTCAGCATCGCTAAATAGCCATGCTGCTCACTCACCATGACAGCTGAGTAATCAGACGTCGCGGGGTTATAAACACGGCTAGTGTATGGTTTTCTCCATAAGCGTGATATCTCATCATGCACTTCTGGAAAAAAGGGGAGTTTTCTGTGGTGTGAGGGAGATTTATATTTATTTTCACTGGAGAGGAAGCGCTCATCCAGCCTGCTACGAGCCACTTCCTCTTCCCCGGGCCAGTCTATATTCAACTTTTCAACTGCCCTACTAATCACCTCAAGCAGCTCTTTTTATGCTTGAGAGATGCTGTCGGTTTTTGGTGCAATCGCACCCTCTACCGACTCCTCAGAGTCAGCGAGTGTATTTTGGCTTTCCATACAGGAAGGTGGAGTCACGACGCGAGCTCCAGATTCTGGCAGAGAGCTGGACCCGGAAGACAGAGCAAGAGATAGAGCAGTGCTCGTCTCCGGCTCCTCTTCCAAATCCATACGAGAACCCCACGACCTTAGCCGGCTGGCTGCCTCGGCAATGGCCGGCCCAGATCCGCGAGGCTCTGAAACACAACTTCCTTCAGACGAGAAGAGAACGAGCCGAGAGCTGAGCTACCTTATTGTGAAATGGTAACAATGCTAACTGACGGACCCCTCGAGGGCTGCTGTCACATGCTCTACACCCAAATACTTCACACAGAAAGTGTATCCGTCTCCTCCCGTGATGAAACGGGAGCAAGGTGCAACACACTTTCTGAATTATTTCTCGTTCATTCTTTCTTTCTCTTTTCTTTTCTTTTTTAAAAAGGGATAGAAAAGTTTAGAGATTTTGAGAAAATAAGAGTAGAAATGAAGCGTCTTTTGTCACTCCAACAACAGACATGCAGTCTTGCTGAAGATAATAAGGCTGGCGGTGTGGTTCACAGGTGCCACACCGCACCTGTCGGTTCACATATATCATGCGACGCGTTTAATTGCCACATCACCTGATCATGGCAGGCCTATAAGTAGAGGCATGATTTTACACAAGCTTCAGATACTGGTCACATACGCAAGGGTACTCCCATACTGTTATGCTAAACGCAACGTCTCGTTCCCTTTGAAATCTTTATACCCTGTTTTACCATGGTAATTTTTAAACAATTACTAACAACATTCATGTCATCAATGCAAGTTTACATTTTATTTGATACTTGATCATGTCTAATTTCTATTAAAATTTCTGAAATAAATGCACATAGGTGTACACTCCATTCAAAAACACAAGAGAAGAATTTATTTTTTTGATATACAAAGCTGGCACTTGAAATCCCATCACAATAATACAGAAGTGACATTTGAAATAACCTCTATATAAAACACATGAACAATTTCATTACATTTAAAATGTTATGTTTTGTTTACACAAATACCAGACAAGATACTGGAAGAGACCCTCACTCTCTGACTGTGTTGTAGCATAAACAAACACTGTAGCATCCATTGTCATGTCTCGTGACGTAAGGAAGATAGGGACGGATACATCCGCAGGTTAACAGTTTTATTGAGAGAGACACAGGCAGGTAAATCCAAAACGTAATCCAGAAACATGCAAAAGGTCAGACGATCGGAAAACAGGCATACACGGGACAAAGCAGGAATCAAGGTCGCGGTCACGGGATACAGGGTCGATATACCAAACATGAAACATAAACACTCGCGAGAGACTGGGAGCGGAGAAACCAGCGTGGACTATGACTATGACTATGACTATCGTAAGGAATCTAAATGAAGTATCTAATCTATCCAATATTTCGCGCCGTGTGCTGGGAGACACGCGGTATATATGCAAACATAATCAGCCTCGTAATGGCTGACGGCTGAGGGCAATTCAGACACACGTGAAACAATAGCCAATGGAGGGGAGGAGACATAAGAAAACATAACAAATGCACGTGTCCAAATGTCACGATTGTCAACAACGAAAAAGCAGGTGCTCGCGCACCCTGCTCGGCAGCATGCACTCACATGCTCTGCAGCACGCTACTTAAAGGGGAAGTCGTGACAGAACCCCCCCCAAGGGCACTCCTCCCAGAGTGCCATGAAACATCCATCTCCATTGGCGGCCCCGGCCTCCTGGGCAAAATGTCCCAAGCAGAGCCAGGAGACCATACGTCATTCTTAGCGCAACAAAAAAGCAGAGCGACATTCACGGCAGAGCAGGAAAGCAGAGTGACGTCCTCGGCGGAACAGGAAAGCGGAGCGACGTCCTCAGCAGAACAGGAAAGCTGAGTGACGTCCTCGGTGGAGCAGGAAAGCATAGTGACGTCCTCAGCGGAGCAGGAAAGCAGAGTGACGTTCTCGGCTGAGCAGGAAAACAGAGCGCCATACTCAGTGGTGCAGGAAAGTGGAGAGACGTCCTCAGCTGAACAGGAAAGAAGAGCAACGTTCTCAGCAGAACAGGAAAGCGGAGCGGCGTCCTCAGCAGAACAGGAAAGCCGAGCGGCGTCCTCAGCAGAACAGGAAAGCGGAGCGACGTCCTCGACGGAGCAAGGAAACAGTGCGACGTACTCAGCAGAACAGGAAAACAGAGCGACGTCCTCGGCGGAGCAGGGAAACAGAGCAACATACTCAGCAGTGCAGGAAAGCGGAGAGACCTCCTCAGCTGAACAGGAAAGCAGAGCGACGTACTCAGCAGAGCCTGCAGGCTGAACTTGGTTGTCCGTTTCAGCAAACTCGGGTGTTATCAGAACTTGGTCGAACGTATTTTCTGACTCTGGCGTGATCATAACTTAGTTGGTCAGATCAGCAGACATGGACATGAGCAGAGCTTGCTTGTCTGTTTCAGCAAACTTGGGCATGAGCATAACTTGGTTGGTCAGGTCATCAGATGTAGACATGAGCAGAGCTTGGTTGTTTGTTTCAGCAAGCTTGGGCGTGAACATAACGTGGTTAGCCGTGTCAGCAGACTCGGGCTTGAGCAGAACGTGGTCGGCCATGTCAGTAGACTCAGGCTTGAGCAGAACGTGGTCGGCCATGTCAGTAGACTTGGGCATGAACATAACATGGTCGGCCGTGTTGGCAGACTCGGGCTTGAGCAGAACTTGGTTGGCCGTGTCGGTAGACTTGGGCTTGAGCAGAACTTGGTCGGCCGTGTCGGTAGACTTGGGCTTGAGCAGAACTTGGTCGGCCGTGTCGGTAGACTTGGGCTTGAGCAGAACTTGGTCGTCCGTGTTAACAGACACCTGGGACAGTAACTGGGCTTTACAGTGGATCTGAGACCCCCTCCTGAACCTCAGGCTGGAGCTCTGGTGCTGGGGCCTCCCTGTTGACCTCTAGCTGGAGCTTGGCAGGTGAGCCCACCTCGTGGGTCTCAGGTTCGAGCTCTGAGGTCACCAGAGCTCTATTTTTTATTTGGAGTGTTTCTTTTTTTTGTGTCTTTAATTTATTTGTTCATTTTCATATGATTCATTTTCATATGATTCATTTACATGTGATTCATTTTCATGTGATTCATTTACATGTGATTCATTTACGTATGATTCATTTACATGTGTTTCATTTACGTATGATTCATTTACATGTGATACATTTTCATGTGATTCATATTCAAGTGATTCATTTTCATATGATTCATTTACTAATTTGCTTCTCTTTAAATTCAGTTTTAGACTGTGATATTACAAAGGTCTTTCCAGATTATTACTTGCTACATTGTAGGAAAACAGACACTCTAAAAACAGATTCGCAATTAAATAACATTACTCTGTTCCAATTCACATCCTTCAAAGCATTGGCATGTTCTGCTTACTCTCACAATCCACCAAACTCCCACACCCAAAGTCTCCATAAACAAATGAGACAGCAGTGTATCCTACAAAAACCGAACGTTGTCCACAATGTGAAAACAGCTCAGAGAGTAAGCTGAACTATCCAACAAAATTACCAAGACAAAAAGTTCCAGTAAGAGAAAAAACCCCTACTGACTTCAAGTCTGATAAACAGTCTGCGCACAATAACAAATATAATGTCCTTATCTTTTAAAGACTTGTAACAAATAACATAACAGTGTAGCAAGTAAAGCCGAGGAGATAACACTAATAAAATTAAATAAACAGAAACTCTAACCCAGTCAGAGCATCAAAACAGAGAAGCACATTAATACAGAAGTAAATTTTAAAAGGAGTGAGTCCACAAAATCTAGGCGAAGTAATGCAACGACAATATCTTTAATAAAAATCCGAATTCTGTAGAGCTGGAAGGCCGAGTGCAAAAAATAAAAATAATAGAAGAGCAAAAAAGACTCCGATGTGTAGGTGATGCAGTTCACCCCGATATCAAGAGTTTAACATAGTCTCCTGCTTCCTCCGCTGAAATAAAGTCCTTCTGAACACTGTTATATGTAATGCGAAGCCGAGCTGGGTGAAGTATTCCATAGCGAGCGCCCTCAATACCATGAAGTTGACGCCGAACCTTGTTAAATGCAGCCTGGGCCCGGGCTGTCTTGGCTGTGTAGTCAGGGAAAACGGAGATGATCAAATCCCTCACTTTAATCCGCTGGATCTCTCTCGCACGGCGTAAAATGTCAACACAGTCACTGTGATAGTGGAATCTGCACACAATAGCTCGTGGTTGTTCACCAGGCTTGGGCTTCGGCTGATGGGTCCGGTGGGACCAGTCCAAAACCGACTCCTTCTCCAGACCAAACGTCTCTTTTAACAGCAGCAGTTGTACATGTGTCAGCGCCCTCTGGAACTCCCACTATCCTAAGGTTATTGCGCCGTGACCTCGACTCCAAATCCTCATATTTATTCTCTAATTGAATCACGGTCGCAGTGAGAGACTCGATAGTAGTCTTCATATGAACTATGTCATCGGTGCAACCGGAGAGCGCGTGCTCCATTTCCCCAACAGTACCTTTCAATGTTGACATGGTAGCCTCGGTAACAACTTTATCACTAGCCAGCTGTGTTTTCACGGCCTGCAGGTCAAGCTGGATAGTAAACAGCACTTCCCCGAGAATCTTCTGGAGCTCCTTTTTAAAAATATCGGCAATGTCCTTCCTCAATAAAGCCAGCAACTCGAGCCTGAGTGCAGCGAAGTCAGAGTCACCGCTCGGCGATGTGGATTCAGGGGGAGAAGGGGACTCGCTCACGGCACGCACACTTGGCCTCAGTCGTGTCTGAAAGCTACCACGGGTTTTCGTGTTCTTTCCAGACATTTTTACGTACCACAAAGTTAAAAGTGCAAACAAGGAAGCGGAGTAGAATAAGTCAAAATATATTGTATGACCGAAAAGCGCAAATTAATTACAATTTTAATCGAAATCAGCAGGAGCCTCCAACTTCGTGTCCTACACCATCGAATTCCGAATTCCGAATCCGGAGTGTTACTTTCTTGTTCAGTTTGGATGTATATGTAAATCATCAGACAATGATTTATGAGGAAAATTTTACTGGGGCTTATGCTGTGCGATATCAATTATGTTCACATGTGCTGCCAACTGATTAGATAATAGATTCTCTGACAAAGTCCTACCATGCAATATTGCTCCTATTGGCTATTTTTAGATGTATGTTGTAGCAACGATCACATTCAGAGATTATGTTCCTAAATTTCTGACAATGACGTTTTGTTGCTGTCATGGTCACAAAAGCACTGAATTACTGTATAACATTAATGTAATACTATACAGGTATAGATGATGGCATAAAAAATAGATTTAAGTACAGAGCACCCCTTACCACGATGACAAGATTTTTAAATTAACAATGTTGGCCTATTAAAAAAAAAAACAAGGAACAAATTAGAAAATAATTGTACATTATTTTAAAGGCTTGGAGCCATCCTTCTGCCAAGTACATTGTGAAAAATAATCCAGCAGCTAACCACTCATATAAATCTATAATTTGCAAATTGTAGAGACTAATTGTAGGCAGAGCTTTCACCTCTGTCAACTCTGTCCCTCTCTCACGGCAGTCTCTTTTTTTTTAAAAAAGCACAAAAGTAAATTAACTGTGATCAATCAGGTGAGTATGGGGTTAGAATTGTTTCATAATTCCAAATTAATAGATTATGATCCACACATAAATGTAGTGAGATTCCCAAAAATTCACAAATAAATAGAATAAGATCAACAAATATGTTATGAGTTTCACAAAATGAATTAAATTCACAAGTAAATAAAATTAGATTTGCAAATAATTGCTTTTTATTTATTTATTATTATTATTTTTTTACAAATATGTTTTTGTCACAAACATAACTCTGCCTGGCATTCATTTGTGGATCGCGTCCTGTGCATTTGTGGAATACTGCACGCATTTGTGGATTTTTAAACATTTCTAGCATCAAGAGTGCACAGAAATCCACAAATAGGTGGACTCCACCCACCGTCTACTCAAGCTAATCAGATAACGGCCACATTGCACTGACCAATCGAAGCACTTTCTGGCTCCAACCAATCACATGTTGTTTTACAAATCAGGGTGGGAACTATAGACACATAAATACATTTATATATCTATGGCAAGAACAGAGTCATATTGCTCCAAACTCGCCTATATCACCTATCAGCATCATTAGTCTGATGGATTAGTAATTGATTGATTCACTTATTCAGTAAGGATTTGTTAGACTGATTGAGACTGCTAAGGTTCGTGAGTCTTTTAGAATTATTCATTTAGATAATATAATCGTGTCATTAGCCCATTGTTACGAATCGGGACAGGAGGCGGATGCAGATTAAAAGTCTTTATTAACAGTAGACAAACAAACACAGGAAACGCGGTCTTCACCAGGAAAACGAGACACTGGTATCGTGGCTTGAAACTAGAGCAGGGCATGAAACCAGACCGCTTAGCATGCTAACGCATTCACTATCGTAATCAGCCATAACCGGGAACCACATCAGCCGTTTGGTACAAACTATCCCAACTATAATACTGCGCGAAGTGCGCAGCCACACGAGGGGTTTAAATAGCAAACATAATCAAACCAAAACATGGACACCTGGGGCAAATCAGAGACATGATCAAACTTAATTTAATGTCCAAGCGGGAAGCGAACGAAAAACAAAAGAGTCACGTGACCAGTCAGAAGCCGTGCCGCAGTGCCATCTGCTGGCCGTGGCGTAACACCCATGAATTGAATGACACTGGTCACGCTGTGTTTGGCATGCAGCCTGCGAGGGCAACACTTTCTTGCCAGTTGCCAGTCTTTTCCCAATACACAGTATTTTAATGTCACTACACTCAATTTACTGCAAAATTGGATTAATAAAGAATTGACCCATAATGTTGCTTGTTTTCTTTAAATGAAAGAAAACAAAATGGTGTTCGATTATCAGTCTTCTTATGTAGGTGACAAAATAATTTATTACCAGAAGATATTGAGTGTGGAGTGGCCTGGCAGATAGATACATCTAGCATATGCTGAACTGAGCATGATGACATAGAAGATATATTTTTGGCATTTCAGTATTGCACAGATCATAATCTAGCAACGATTACTGCAATTGTTAAAATAGGGCTTGATTCAGTGAATACATTCTTAGGAGGCGGTTAGGTTATATAAAACCAACGTCTCTCATTGCCTTAGTGCAGTAACATTTTCATAATTATACATGATTACATTTCCTTCATTCATTTCAGTAAAAAATTTATCTTGGTGGATTCACAGCCGTATCCTAGTGAAGAGGGAACTGTGTGAGGAGGCACAGGCCAGTCCATCCGGACACCATGTGCTCATGTATCAAACACTATTCACACCCAGGGGTAATTTAGAGTAGCCAATTCACCTACTGGCATATTTTTGTGAGGTGGGAGGAAACAGAAGGATCAAGAGGGTTGCCATGCTGACATGAGGGGAATATGCGAAACAGCAACCTGTGCTCACGATCAATTTCAGGGACCCTTTAACTGTGGAGGCAATGCTACCAGCTGCAGCACTGTGCCACCTAATAAGATTCTATAATAAGGATTAAATAATACGATTAAATAATAATAATAATAATAATAAAAATTGGACTGCTATAGAAATATTCAAATTATGTTATGACCATGTAATTAAACAGCATTAAAAATGTTTAAACATTTTAAAAATAAATTTCAAATAATATAATAGTAAACAAAGACACACATATTATACATATACCCAGTAAAAATGGTAGTCTGTGGTATAATAAAGGAATAGGTCTGCATTTGGCAGCCAATCTACTGATCTGAAATTTGTATGTTTAAAAGGCCTAAATTGTTAGCTAATGATGAATATGTTTGCTTTGGGTCTTTTATATAAACTACTCATCAGATTTGATCAGAACTACTGTTCTGCACTTGACACTTGCTGCCTGCCTACTTACAGCTAGTGTGGAATGGAGCATCTCTCGCTTGATCACTTGAAAAGTACATGAAAAGAAGAAAAAATATCAAATGTATGGCTTTAAATCTGGTTTATTTTCAAATTGCAACAGGTACAATTTCAATGTCCAATAACTTTTTAGTTAACACAAAATGTATTAACTGTTATATCTGTATTAACTGTGGCAACTAAATAAGCATTACTGAGTGTAGACATATGCACTCACTGAGTGGGGAATGGACCTGGAGCATAGGAAAAACAGGGTTACTTACAGCGCAATCGGTAATCATCAAAGAAACAAACAGGAGCCTTGGCTGAGACCATGACAGGTGCACTAAAGAAAAAACATCCAGTGAGCGGCAGTTCTGCGGATGGAAACATGTTGTTGATGAGAGAGGTCAATGGATGGCCAGACTAGTTTGAGCTGACAGAAAGGTTACAGTAACTCAGACAACCACTCTGTTTTGTTGTGGTGAGCAGAAAAGCATCTCAGAATGCACAACACATCGAACCTTGAGGCAGATGGTCTACAACGGCAGAAGATCACATCAGGTTCCACTTATGTCAGACAAGAACAGAAATCTGAGGCTGGGCACAGGCTCACCAAAACTAGGTAGTTGGAGAATGGAAAAATGTAGCCTGGTCTGATGAATCTGGATTTCTGCTGAGGCACACAGATGATAGGGTCAGAATTTGGCACCAACAGCATGAATCTAATGGCCCAACCTGCCTTGTGTCAACAGTGCAAGCTGGTGGAGGTGGTAATGGTGTGGGGAATGTTTTCTTAGCACACTTTGGGCCTGATAATACCAATGAATCATCATGAATGCCACAGAGTTTGAGTATTGTTGCTTACCATGTGCATCCGTTCATGGCCACAATTTACCAAACTTTTATTGCTACTTCCAGCATGATATTGCACCATTTCAAAACTCATCTCAAACTAGTTTCATGAACATGATAATGAGTTCAATGTTCTTCAGCGGCCTTCCCAGTGACCGGATCTGAATCCAATAGAAATCCTCTGGGATGTGATAGAACAGGAGATTCGCAGCATTAAAGCACACCTGAAAAATCTGCAGGAATTGCAATCATGTTAACATGAAACAGAATCTCAAAAGAATGTTTCCAACATCTTGTGGAATCCATGTCATGAAGAATTGAGGCTGTTTTGAGAGCAAAGGTAGGCCTGCTCAGTTTTAGTGTGATGTTCCTAATAAAGTGCCTAGTGAGTGTTTATTGGAACATCATGTACAAAACATCACTGCATCAACTAAAGTGAACCACCTTCAACCCCAGCATGACACTAGACCTAAAATATCCTGGCTATATTAATGTTATATTAATGATTATGCTGCTAACCATAAATAGGTCACCCCCTCACTCCCTGTACCCAATTATAGTGCAGACTGTTCCTGCTCATTTTTTATCCTTCTCCTCTTTTACCTCAATTCAGCTCCTGTACTGCTAACTCAAAACTAATAATTGCCATTATTAATGTGATAGCTCATTTCTTTTTTTATACCACGTGTTAACGAGGAGTACTATACTGGGATAGACATGCATCATACATACATACAAACTGACAAAAAAAAAAAAAGAAAACATATTTTGTTATGCAGTTTTGTTGTAAGGTGAATTCTCATACTGTTGCAGTACAATTATCAATACAAAAAAAATAATTTTACTGAATGGTTTGGTTAATGTGTTGTTACTTTTGCTATCTTGATATTCATGACCTTTGGAACTGCATTCATGAATTACATATTGCTGCCATGTATTAATAATTATTTAAATGTGTATAACTACACACTTGAAATCTACAATAGATTTACTTGTTCATCAACAGTGGGGGTGTGAGTCTTTGGGTTGACAGCAAATCAATTTGATATACGTTTTGTTGGTTTTCGATCTGATTCAGAAGTAATTTTTTGAAAATTAAGGACAATTAAATTCGATTAGATTCACGTAACAATGATTTGATAAAGTAAATTTTTTAAATGTATTATTCAAAGTACTTAACTTCAAATGTACCTCAAGCAAGAAAAATAATGACAACTTACTTTAAAAGTTCTTCTTTGATAAGACATGTAGTGCTGAAAACTTGTTCCAAGGTCACACTGATAGCAGGAATACAAAGATAGCTTCTTGCCATATTTGAAAGAAATGGTAGTTCTGTCTCATGGAACTTCCAACACTCCACTGCATTTAAGTCAGTGGCAGAGGAGCCATGGATCTGTATTTCACCACCTCTTCTCTGGTAACTTCTCTCTTGGACCTTGTCTCTGGCAACACCTACTGAAAGGTGTTCCCAAAAAGCAAATCCATGGCTTTTAGCTTCCAAATTTTATAGTGATACAATAACTTTACACTTTAATGAAACCAAACACTGTTTGTTAAGAAAATATAAGATAAAACTTTATTGATCCCACACTGGGGAAATTCCCTCATTACAGCAGCTCAATTACACACACACACACACACACACACACACAAAAACAGATAAAGAATTCACAATAAATAGGAATAGAATAGAAAAAATCTATCCAGGGGTACATGGGGTTGTGGTGTCTCTATACTATACATGGTGAAAACTTTTCACCTCACTGCTTTTCAAGGCAGTTTCAAATACTCAATTACCGCCCCCCCCCCCCCCCAAAAAAAAACAAAATCAACAGAAGAGGATCTGTCACAATCTCACAGCTTAGAGTCCAGCAGATTCAGAGTGTGTGGGTGTGTCTCAAGCTCTGTCAGCTACACCACTCACTCTTGTTCAGGCAGTCACTGAAAACACAGAGACTTCAAGAAATAGACTGTCAGTTATAAGGCATGGGTGAGAATCATGCATTACCTAGCGGTTCAACCAAGCTTCTCTCCACTTGACCATGCCCCAGCTACTACACAGATTAATTATGATGTTTTAATTCTATATACACTCACCATCCACTTTATTAGGAACACCTGTACATTTGTGCAATTTGTCATGGGTGGGAATAAAATCCCAGGTGTGGTACTGGGAAATCAACACTCTAACCACTACACTATGGAGTGATGAGGACCTAATTGCAGAGAGACAGTGGAAGAAGGACTTTGAAGAAAATTTAAAAAAAGACAGTCTTTGCTTAGTCTTCATAAGGGAGTAGAAAAAAAAGACATCCAATGCAGGGCTGTCAGACTGACAGAAGAGCCAAATAGAGACCAGAATGCCTTACAATAACAGGGCATGAACTGGAGACCCCGATCAGAAACAGTGTCATTTGTAATTCTATGGATCCTGACAACATTTTGAAGAACAATATTAGCCGTTTCTTTGGCAGACAGAAGTTTAGGTAAAGCAATGAAGTGTGCAGCCTTAGAAAAAGAATACACCACCAGAATAATTGTTACCTTAAGAGGTTGGCAAGCCAGTGATGAAATTCATGGAGATTCAGGACCAGGGGTGTTGTGGAATGGGCAGGAGGTGTAATAGACCAGCAGGGAACTAATTAGAATACTTCTGCTGGGCACAAACTGGACAGGCTTGTACAAAAGTTTGGACATCTTTCATCATCTTTGGCCACTGTTAGAGACAAAAGAATCTCAGATTATATTCTTCAGTCCTCCATCAGCCTTTTCAGCCTTTTATTTCTCTTAACTCTTAGTTCTGTGCTATGAGCGAGAAAGTGTGATTGACCACAGAGTATTCAGGCTTGGGGAGTCTAAATGAACACACTGACACATGCTGTTCACAGAGACATCCAGTTTATTTCGTCTAGAACAGGAGTATTTATACACATAGATAACAGCATTGCGTAGGCGGGTTTCTACTTGTGCAGGTGCTAGACAGATTTAGACAAAACACACAGCACACTACAAAAATAAGTCTTTTTAAGATATAGAAAATATAACTATTAACTATAACCCAGTATTCCCCGTATCTAAGGTGTCTTAATAGCAGTTCATAATATAAGAGAGTACATTTCCTTCATTTGCCCTCTTTTATTCTAGCGTAGCACAGAATAACCCAAAAGGAATTCTCTAAAGTCATAGGTTAACATCACCCTTCCACAGAAAAGTCATGATATGTCTGTGAGAACACATCTGAGGCCGCTGAAACCGCGACGTCATGGTTATGAATGTAAATGTCAATCGGGGCCGAATGGGTCACCTTAGGGTAATAACCATGATTGGAATGGCCAACTGGAGTAGAGCTAAAAAGAGCTGTAGTTACAGAATCTTGAACCGAGGTGGTACTACAACGAATACAGGCACAAATACAGGGGCCGAATAGGAAGATAAAGATGAGAACCACAATAATAGGGAGGATGGCAGATGCGTAAGGGGAAAACCATCCGAATAAGTCCCACCAAAGACCCCAAGTGGTTCTACCTTCTTCATCTCGCCAGAGATCCTCGGTGACCTTTTTCATCTTTTCTAAAGCATGCGAAATGTTACCACTGGGAGCATCATTAGTGGGTACATATGTACAACAATGTTCACCAACCATAGCACACACTCCTCCTTCCTTAGCTAACATCAGATCCAGAGCGAGTCGGTTTTGGGTACTCATTAATCTAAGTGCAGTCAGTTCATCATTAATCAAGTCAATGGCTTCAGTTGTAACATTTGCAAGCATGGAGAGGCGGTTGTGAGTTACTTCTGCGAAATTCCACATCTCCGTCATTCCAAATCTAGTAAAAATAGAGGTCCAAAATCGTTTGGCCTCTGTTGACACTTAATGTTCATTCGGGACTTCAGAAAGATCGAAAGCACTATATAAAGCCCTCTTTGAACGTCGGCCCTTGGGACGAAATGGGGCATATATAGACTGGACACTAACAGTGGCCCTTACTGTTCTAGTAGGAACACAATGGATGAACCATGTCCTCAGTTGTCACAACGTACATTCCATCAGTGAGTCGAGCAAAGGTGCAGAGACCATACCAGTCATGGGGGAGAGAAGCGTATGCCCTAAACCCACAAACCCAGTAATGGTCTTCTACTATATTTGCTCCAAACACCGGAAAGTCCAATGAACAAGTATTGGGCACTCCTTTACAAGTCCATTTATCAGTATACCATCCACCAATTTTGTTAACCTTTTCGCCAGGGTTTATCAATTTAGGGGATGTAACAAGTTCCTCACAATGATAAGGAGAAAGAGCACCCATATACATAGATGTCATGCCATCCTTTCCTATAGGGTAAGGGGTGGTGGTCTCTGATACTTCACAATAAAAACATACTGCGAATTTATTACCCTTAGGTAAACGGACAGATTGATGAAAGGTTAGCAGTATCTGAGGGGTTTTAAAAGACCCTTCCTCTTGACAGGAGTACAGGGGGTCCAGACAATCAGTAGGCCAATTTGTTTCATGGTCAGCGAGATCATAGGGGTAATCTTTACAATATGGAGTAGCACCTGGTTTATCAACACCTACTAAGGGTTTATTTTTACTGGCGATGATGTTAAAGGGAGTAATAACACAGCGATGCCGGGGATCAATATTGTCGTAGCGGTGTCATCTAAGACCGACGGCTACAGAGCACCACAGATGTTGATATGTTTCTCACACTGGAAAAAAGGTTGGAGGATGGAGAAAGGATGGAGGGTGCTATGAGGCATGAGAGCGCAGATAAAACAGGGTGTGGTAAGGCGCATTTGCTTCACAGTAAGAACTGAATATTTATAGTATGCATTTTGATTAAAATGTTCAATATGTAAGTCACCAGACACATCAGACTCAGCTGTAAGACTGTCAGAATTTGAAAAATGAGAATCATCAGGTTCATCCCATCCACCTTGCACAGGAGGATCAACCCCATGAGGATATGTTGGGAGTATAAATACACACAATAACAGGAACAGACTATAACGTAAAAACATGTTAATGGTTTTGTGATAAGAGCTAATACAGAAAAACTATATGTATATGTGTAAAAATGTGACTCAGGTCAGCCAGCAGGTCAGGACTTTCTTCCTTTGTAGACACATTCACCGACGCTCAGACCTTGTCAGGGGTACAGGTACGTTCCCGAATGGGAAACCTGTCATAGAGAACAGGTGGAGAGAAAAGAATGGGCAGAGCTCATTTGTTAACAGCTTTTAGCTAACTTGCATGTCTCCAGATCGGTCCTTCTGAGGTCATAACTGCGGTTCTAGTAACAGCCACAACCTCATACGGACCGTCATATTTAGGCTCCCCTAGCTGTTTGTTCCATTTGGGAACCCGCAAAAGGATGTGTGGGATTCTGTGAGGGTAAAAGTAATTTAGCACGTACACACTCATGTTTTTCCTGCAACACGTCAAGCAATTTAGACATGTAATCGTCTAGCTGAATATCGACACCACTTCCTGCAGACTGAGAAAGGTTAGTAGACATTTTTCAAGCCATGGGGAAAGGTCGACCGAATAACACTTCAAAGGGTGAAAGGCCTGTGGTTTTCGATGGCGTCATTCAAATTTCAGTAAGAACGGCAGGTAAAAGGTCAGTAATTAGAATCCTCAGGGGTTGCATGTGATTGCATAAGGGCAAAATCCACCCCTGGCAACAGAGCACTATTATAAAAATGAACAGTGTTAGACATTAGAAAAGGACAGGGTGATTGTGACTTGGCAGCCAGTTTTGCGTGCCTATCAGCCAGCGCGTTCCCACCTATCTCTACAGTGTTACCAGTTAGATGCGCCTTTGTTTTGACGATCGTGAGAGATGTTGGTTTAGCACAGGAAGAGATTAGATTGTCATCTAGAGTGGAATGTGAGATTGGCTTAGTGGATTTAAAACCTCGTTGTTGCCAAATCCTTCCAAAAGCATGAGCTACTCCGAAAGCATAGCGCGAGTCTGTGAAAATAGTGATTCTGTGTCCTTCAAATATCGTGCACATACGAGTGAGAGTGAAAAGCTCGGCTGCTTGAGCTGAGTTAAATGGCATGTGGAAATGGTGTGAATCAAGAACCACATTCGGTAGAGTACAGACTGCATACCCACACAGGAAATCTCCATCAGCGGGCTTAGAGCATGATCCGTCTAAAAATACATACTCCTTTATTTAACAGTAAGTATCAGACAGATCAGATCGAATGCTACACAAAGAAACAATTTCTTTTAAACAATCATGATTTTCAGGTAAAGGAATGGTGTCATCCTTTGAATTTAGCAGACGATGCAAAGCATGTGCTATCATGTCTAGTGCTGTGGAACATTTAATGGTCAAATTGGCGGTAGCACAGAGAATAGTTTCATAACCACTTCTGCGCTGAGCCGTCATGTGTTGTGTTTCAATGTTGGATAATACCTGTTTCACCTGTTGAGTCGTGTGCAACACCAAAGGGTGTGACAAAACCAATCGTTCTGCATCTGTTACCAACAGAGCGCTCACAGCCACTGCACGCAGACTGCCAGGGAGTCCAGCAGCCACGGAATCCAGTGTTTTAGAGAGATAGGCACAGGGACGAAACCACCCCCATATTCTTGTGCTAGAACGCCTGAGGCCACTCTAGAGTGTTCATGAGTGTACAGATGGAAAGGTTTTGTGTAGTCGGGCAGCCCCAGGGCTGGAGAGGAACATAAAGCAGTTTTTAAATGTTCAAATGCATAGACAGTCTCAGGAGTATGTGTCACAGGAGTCAAAAGTGGATCAGAATATTTTACGATAGCCCTGAGCTGCTTGTCATAATATGAACAATCAGAGATCCATTGTCTGCAGTAATTAATCAGTCCCAAGAAGGCCAAAACAGATCTGTTTTGTAGCGGGCAGCTGAGAAGTCATCACAACCCCTATCCGTCGTCTGATAGCCTTCTCTGTCCTTTTGATAAGAGAAAACCCAAAATATTTGACTTTTTTGACTGTTTTACATGGTTGCAATTTTGTCTGTGACACCTTGAATCCTTTGTGAGGTAGATGTTCTAGCAGTCTCAGGGTTGCAGTCCAGCAGCCAGCTTCTGACTCAGCAGTGATAATGAGATCGTCCGTGTATTGCAGAACACACGCGTCCTCTGCAACATGGAGATCTTGCAAGGAGTCTCACCACACAAGAAAACACCGCGGGGGAGTCAACGTAGCAATGTGGCTGGCGTGTCCAGGTCAGCTGGCGTCCCCTGTGCGTGAATTTGAACAGTGGCTGAGTCTCCTCGGCAACTAGAACACTGAAAAAGGCAGAACACAAATCCACCAAGCTAAACCATGCATGGTGTGAAGGGATTAATGTAATAATACTAGGCACATCAGGAGAAATTGGTATTACAACTTCGTTGATCCGCCTGAGGTCTTGTGTAAATCGCCACGTGCCATCAGGTTTAGGAACAGGATTAACAGGCGTGTTGTACGGGCTTACACAGAGCTTCAAAATGCCTTGCTGTAACAAAGAGTTAACAATAACATCAATGCCACAGGCTTTTGATTCAGATAAGGGATATTGTTTTACATACACAGGATTAGAATGTTTTGATTTAGCCTGATAGGGAACACATTGCACATGTCCAATCTATTCCTTGTGGTCTGCCCACAGAGAGTTAGGCAGAGTCTGTAATCTTGGGTCTGATGATTCATTGTGGGAGAACAGAGAAAGTGAGACACATTGAACAGCTGATTTAGGATAATTTACTGCGGTTTCTGCAAGCAGAGGTGTAGAAACCACCAATTTAGAGCCCGAGAATGCAAGTGTGAGATGCAGTTTGCTCATTAAGTTGCGTCCTAAAAGATTAAAAGGACACTCCGGCATGTTTACGAATTCATGCGTGAAAATTAATTCAGGATCCAAACAGGGAAACACATGCACAGGTGGTGTAAGACACTGTTCAGTCACAACCCCTTCTATCCCTACAGAGCTCACAGACATTGGGGTTTAAGGCCCAGTGTACAATTTCCCAATCGAAGACATACTAGCGCCAGTATCCAAAAGAAAAGCATACACGACATCAGCAACGCTTAATTCAGTCATGGGTAATTTCATGATCTGAGGAGAAATAAAAGCTAAGTTTAAGTATGATCGGCACACTGGGTCACAAGAGCTCCGTGGAGGAGGTAATTCTGCTTCACTAAGAGGCGGAGGGTCTGGCCGAATTCCTCGAATTCCCTGAATTCCTCCGTCATCGGTATCTGTATCTCTCTCAGGAGTGGCAGTGGCTAGCGCTTGGTGTGGGGGTGGTTTAGCATGAGATTTACGAGGTGCTCCTGGAGTGGACAAAAGTGTGCGTTTTTACTTCGGAGTCGGGGAAGCGGCACTGGAATCATACAGAGGCGGAACTATAGTTCTACGTGGTGGTGCGCGAGAAGTTTTATTATTCACATGGAAGGCCTTAGGTAGTTTGTCCTTTAAGTTATAATGTTTATTCCAAAAGGGAAGTAGGCAAAGCCATTCCCTATAACATTTTGACATATATTCATAATCCCAATCCGGATCACCTTCCCCATCATAAATCATTCATTTGATCTGAGCAAATACACACGGCTCAAAGGAGCCACAGTGTGAAATGATTTGGAGTTGTGGCGAGCATGCCACTGACCAGCCGTGTAAACAATCTAAATATGGAACCATATATAATCTGCCTGACACAGCGTCTCCCTAGTCCCTGGGTGTCATACCAGGACACGGAGAAGCTGGAGTGGATGGAGACCCTCCCATAACTTGGAAAACAACACGCACAATAACCCAACAACAATATTAATATAACACTCTTAGGTAAACCACACAGACAGTCACAAACTCTACGTAATATACTACAGCTTATAAACACAATTATTAGGCAGGCATGACGTTACAGAGGATCATAGACCAGAGTGCAGATTATCGACAGACAGATAATCACTCAATTATACCACAACGGGTTTGGGATACACCGCCCCAGGGAAGAAAGAAAAACACTTACCCTGGATCGGAGTATCCCACTTCTGACACCAGATTGTTAGAGACAAAGGAATCTCAGATTATGTCCTTCAGTTCTCCGTCAGCCTTTTCAGCCTTTTATTTCTCTTAACTCTTAGTTTTGTGCTATGAGCGAGAAATTGTGATTGACCACAGAGCATTCAGGCCTGGGGAGTCTAAATGAACACACTGACACATGCTGTTCACAGAGACATCCAGTTTATTTCATCTAGAACAGGAGTATTTATACACATAGATAACAGCATTGCGTAGGTGGGTTTCTACTTGTGCAGGTGCTCGACAGATTTAGACAAAATACACAGCACACTTCAAAAATAAGTCTTTTCAAAATATATAAAATACATGTGTCAGCTATAATAAAGGATGGCAGTTGATTAGCTTATTCAAAGAGGTAATTAAATAAATACATTCATCATAGGTATTGGATAGCACAGAGACACACAAACAGAAACTATAACACAGTATTCCCCGTATCTAAGGTGTCTTAATAGCAGTTCATAATATAAGAGAGTACATGATATAAGAGAATTTCCTTCAGCCACCAAAACCATCTTAGAATAAATCCTGTAAATTCGGCAGGTTTTTTTTGATACAATTAAGGGATGCTTGGACTCCTCCAACCAGTGGCACTATACTTCTAGTGCAAGTGCAGCAAGGAGTTCTCGGTTACCAACATCATAATTTATCTCTGTTGGAGACAGGCGCCTGGAAAAGAAGGAGCAAGGGTGAACTTTGTAATCCATGGTATACCTCAGAGAGAACCGCCTCCTATGTCTATTTTGGATGCATCCACCAGAACAATAAATGGTAGTTCAGGGTTAGGGTGTACCAGGATTTTACGATTTAATGAATGAACCTCCTGTATAAATTGGCAAAGCCAAAAAATCTCTGTACCTGCTTCAATGTTTTGGGGTGGGGCCAGTTGTTGATGGCTGATACGTTCCCTGGTTCCATCTGGATGCCTACTTGGGAGATAAAATAACCTAAAATTGAAACTTGGGAGACATGGAACTCAAGCTTGTGTTCAAACATAGAGGCCTTGTTTTGAATTTGATCACTCCTGACCCAATAGGACTGCCATGCAGGTCCTGCACCTTCCAGGATGATGGACAATTTTCATATGGAATGCACATCTTTCTCACCAATTCAATGTCCAAAAAGTTGTCTGCTGCACCTGATTCTACAAATGCACTTAAGGAGACAGTCTTTTCCTTGTGTGACACCCTGGTAATGAAAAGCCTTTTTATAGACCATCAATTTAATAACCCAGCTGATATTAATGTGCACAGATAGGAGATATAATTACTTTCTAACTACTTACAGATTTTAGCAGGTTCCTTGGCTTATCTTGCCTTGGAGAACTGCTATTTTTAGCGTGTTCAATACTTTTTTCCTGTGTCATTCCACTATATTACAAATAACTTAATTTATGGATTTTAATGATGAATTCTTTATATTTGCGGATTTCTTGAGTTAATACTGATGTCTGTTGAAAATTTCATGTGAATAAACTCATTGGAAATATATTTACTTAAAAAAATGTTGACGAGTTCAGTACTTATTTTGCCCCACTGTGTTTGTGTATATATATATATATATATATATATATATATATATATATATATATATATATATATATATATATATATATATATATAAACCACTGAGAGGTGAAAATAATATTGATCATCTCATTACAATGGCACCTGTCAATATATTAGGAAAAAATGGGCAAGCAAAAGGATCTGAGCAACTTTTACAAGGGCTAAATTGTGATGGCTAGATGACTGGGTCAGAGCATCTCCAAAATGCCAGGTCTTGTGGGCTGTTCCTGATATGCAGTAATTAGTACCTACCAAGGACCAGCAGTGGTCCAAGGATGCACAACCAGTGAAACGGAGAAAGGGTCATGGGTGCCTGAGGCTCATTGATGCACATGCTTCTGGTCCAGTCCCACAGAAGAGCTACTGTAGCACAAATTGCTGAAAAAGTTAATGCTGTCTATGATAGAAAGATGTCAGAACATACAGTGCAGCAGAACATGCTTGCGTATGGGGCTGTGTAGAGTCGCAGACCATACAGAGTGACTATGTTGACCCCTGTCCACTGCTGAAAGCACCTACAATTGGCACTTGAGCATCAGAACTAGACCATGGAGCAATGGAAAAAGGTGGCCTGGTCACGTTGTTTTTTCTACATCATGTGGACCACTGGGTACACACTGTATGTGTCGCTTACCTGGGGATGAGATGGCACCAGGATGCACCATGGGAAGAAGGCAAGTTGGTGGAGACAGTGCAATGTTCTTGTTTATGTTCTGTTGGAAAACCTTGGGTCTTGGCATTCATGTGGATGTTTCCTTGACACGTACCACCTGCCTAAACATTGTTACAGACCAAGTACACCCCTTATAGCAACAGTATTCCTAATGCCAGTGGCCTCTTTCAGCAGGATAATCTCAATCCGATCGAGGGTCTGTGGGATGTGCTGGACAAACAAGTCAGATCAACGGATGCCCCACCTTGCAACTTACAGGACTTAAAGCATGTGCTGCTAATGTCTTGGTGCCACATACTGCAGCACACCTTCAAGGTGGAGGTCATGTGGAGTCAATTCCTTGATGGGTCAGAGCTGTTTTGGAGGCAAAAAGGGGATCTACACAATATTAGGCGGTGGTTTTAATGATATGGCTGATCAGTATATAATTTTTTTTACTTTTAGTGTCTCTCTTTCTCTCTCAGAGACGGAGGGACGGCGGTTGAAGGGCATCCAGAGGAGCACAGAGACAGGATTAGCTGTGGAGATGCCCAGTCGCACAGTTCGCCAGGCCAGCCATGAATCCATAGAAGACAGTATGAACAGCTATGGTTCGGAGGGAAAGTGAGTATTACTACACATCACACAGCTCTTAATTTTGTGGGTCACATCAAAACAGTTTGTTGCAGATTTTTTTTATATTATGCAACAGTATACACTATAAATCCACAATCAGTTCTTGAAAGTTTTGACATTCTGTAATTTGGGAAAATTGTAACAAATATATCCATGGACGATAACATTTATTTACTTTATATACCTGTGACACTGTAGAAGATTTTTTTTGTTAGTGGTGTTGTGTTCACCACCATCACTGCAGAGGGAGCATCCATTTTAAAACACAAGGGTAAACAATTTCATTCTGTACAACATTTTAATTAATCTGGTATTCCTTTTGAAATGGTTGAACGAGTGACTGCCCCGAACAAGAGAAACAATACAAGGCAAAATTAGCAAGACAAGAAGAATCATTGCACCTATTGGTAGACAGACGGTAATATCCACTAGCCCCATCCCCCGAGTACTGAGTTCAGCCAATCAAACCCCGTCTCGCTAGTTTGCGGACGGTTGCATATCACAGACCGCATGTGTTCTATGATAGAATAACCATTATGTGTCTGTGTTACAAGGGGACGTGTTACATTGTGTGGGTAGCACTGTTGGCAATGATTCTTATGACCAAAGGCAATACAGAACGGTTTACAGAGGCGATACAGAGGCGGCCAATATCTTGGCATACAGGCTTTTAACTACTAATTGTCGTCCAATCTGCAGCAATAGTCTACTAAAGAACTTCGTGGGCTTATGTGGGTCCTATGGAAATCATGTCACCTTAGGAACTTAGTCCCGTCACCACAATAAGCTAAATACCAAATTTGGGTAAAAATGTGCGCGTCATGTAGTCTTTCTGCCGCAGTGAGGTGATTGGTGTGATTGATCAATAAGTCTTCCACCCAATAAACTTCAATATTGCACTTTGGTTTATCTTTCGAGCTTAAGGGTCTACCCCGGACCCCCAGTGATTTCGGGAATGGCCCCAGTGATTTAGTGATTTGTGAGTTTATTTCTATGACAGGGCTTACCAACAGATACCACAGAAAAGTGCATGATTAGGAATAGGTTTGTATGTGTGAGTGGATGTGCAGGTCGACATCTAATGATTTGTGTCTAGTCTGCAACAGTAGTCTGCAGCTCAGGGAGCTTTGGGGCGTAAGAGGTGAGGTAGCAAAGTCACGTCGTCTAACCTCTGTCCTGGTCACATGGCTATATAGTACTCACTAATAAAGTTCAGTCCTCCTAAGAGTACAGTTTCCGTGTCTTCAACATTTTCTCCAAAACTATCTGTCCGTGATTTCACAGGCTACTAGATACCACTTGGTGTCTTGTGTAGTGTAACCAAAAGGAACTGGTGTGAGAATGTGTGTTTGAGTGCAGTGTGTGGGTGTGTATATGCAGGTCATCGCTCGTGATCGCCGGTCCACCTAGAGGCCTCTTGATAGAGAGTCACTTTCTAGTCCTCCTGTTGAAGTCCCGTCTTCTCCAGCTCATTGCTCGGCTCTGGCACTCTCCTACAGTGGCTGGCATGCATCCATGTGGCTCTCTGTTTAGCACAGAGCGAGTGACAAAAAGGATCTAGGATGGCCACGACCACCGTGGCTTGTTCCACCTGGTCCTGTAGAAGTCCTTGATCACGATCCACTCTCCAGGCTTCAGATCATGCAGCGGACCCGTGGCTGGAGCTGGAAGCACTGCCTTTACCTGCTTGTGGATAGAGTGCAGAGCAGAGGACAAGGTTGCACAGTAATTTAACATTGCATAATCACATGCTGCAGCGTCGGGAAGAGGAGCTGTCACAGGTCGAATTCCTGTGTGTGGAGGTCTCCCAAATAGTATCCCAAAGGGGCTAAGCCCATCCTAAGCCTGTTTCAGAACAGCATTTGCTCAATCTGTTTTTCAGTGTCCCATTTTCTCTCTCTACCACCCCACCACTAGCTGGATGATATGCACAGTGCTGCTTTAAGTCAATAACCAAATATTCACCCACCAGCTTAAGATCACTGGAGATTTTTTGTTGGAGTTCCCCATCTAGGAATTACTTCTCTGAGCAACACCTTTGTTACTGCGTCTAAGTCCTGTTTGGATGTAGGGACGTGGCTTTCTCTACCTTCAAACCTCAACCCACGTTATAAGTTGCTCAAACAAATTTTTTTTTTTTTTTTTAGAGTAATTAGAGAAACCAATGCGTTACGTAGCTATCATTCCCCCTTTTGAAGCAATGGTCCCTGCCATGCGTCAACTTTGAAGACAAGGACAGCCCTGGGGGCACCACCAAACTCCATCAACAACAGTGCAGCCTACTTTGCACCACACAGCCTTTACCTCCACTGTAGCTCGTGCTTGGAGGTTTGGAAGCTGTGAAGGAGTGATTATTTTTTCTTGAGTTTTGGGACCATAGATGCAGCTGCTTGCTTTGCTGCACTGTCCGTTCGCACATTACCTAGGGAGACAGGATCTGATTTGTTAGAGTGTGCATCACTTTTGCATACTGCAATAGTTTTGGGGAGTAGGACTGCATCCAGCAGCTCACTGACCAGTTTGTGGTGGGGTATGTGTGTTCCTGAACTCGTCAGGAAGTTCCTGTTTCCAAATTGTTCCAAAATCATGTACTACCCCAAAGGCATATCTACTGTCTGTGTAGATATTTACTGACTGTCCCTCAGCATGTCTTCATGCCTCTATGAGGGTATACAGTTCAGCTGCTTCTGCTGAAAGGTTTGAGGGGAGACTTCCTGACAAGACCGTCTCGTGTATGGTTACTACTGCATAGCCCACTCGATTATTACCTGTCTCTGGGTCACGTGACGCTGAGCCATCCATGAAAAGGATTAGATCTGGATTTTCCAATGGAATATCCTACAGGTCGAATATAGGGGAGCAGAGTTCGTTAGTACGACACAATCATGTGGTTCCCCATCTTCCTCTGTTGGAAGAAGAGTAGCAGGGTTTAGGGCAGTACGTCGTTTTATAGTGACATTTAGCATATCTAGTAGTATAGTGTGTTGTGGATAAAAAATGTCATAAAATAAACATAAGGGAGACCTAGCATCCAGCAAAGGGGAGAAGAAGAAAAGACGGGCACCAAGACACACAGAAGCAGTGTGAGGCGGATATTGACTGATATTGAATATTGAATTGGATTCACACTTTAAAGATCTTAGATCTTTAAGAGTAATACACTATGGTTTATTAGTCAAAAAGTCAAAAAGAAGTATACGAGCTGAGGAGTGCTAACACACACACACACACTCTCGTACAGTCAAGGGCGGGCAAGTAGACACAACATACACACACATGAATAACTTTATAAGAATAATGAAAAAGGAGTAATAAGATATTATAATATCTTATAGTAATAGAGAAACTCTCTATAAAAAACAGAATAGTAGGATATGCAGGACAGTAGAACTGTAATGATATTAAGAAGTAGGAAGTACAGTAAACCGCTTTTCAAGTAGTATAAATATATATAAAATAAGAAATATAGAGCAAACATGAAAATAAATTATAAGCTAGAAATACAGAGAAATGTAACTTACTCATAATTCAGATGGTGAAGATTCTTGTCTCGCAAGGAAGGCCTTAATTTTAAGAGAGAACCATGAGGAGCCATTTATAAAGGTGGCTGAGTCAAGCTGCCCCCCCTCGAGATAATAGTAAGACCGAGGTCACTCTAGATTGTTTTGTCTCTCCACTTTTGATTTTACAGGTAATTCAAATCCCTTGGTTTCGATTCTCTGGGTTACTGAAATCCTCTTGTTTTGATTCTCTGGGTTACTGAAATCCCTTAGTTTTGAGTCTCTGGGTTATTGAAATCCCGTGGTTTTGATTTTATGTGTAATTTGAAACCCCTGGTTTTGATTCTATGTGTAAGTGGAATAGCCCTTTTCTGGAACATAAGAGTAAGGTAGATGAGCTCTTTTTTAACCCTATTGATAGTGAGATCATAGTCTTCTTGAAACATATGGGTTATTTACTGTGTAAGTACAGTATAAATACTGGAGCTTAAGCTCAGGGTATCGGATCACTTCTGAGAATTCTCATCGGTGTGGATCTCGTGTGGTGGAACGGAACCAATAAAGCTGGACCCTTGCTTCTTCTCACTCACGGCTGGTGTTTTTTTCTATCTCCAACTGGGCTCAGAGGTAGATGTGAGCATTGGCTTCTAAGTTGAATTTTAAGTGTTTTTGGGTAATAGGCTAAATTTGAGCCAGCAAGTGTTATAGCGCAGCCACCGTTGGGTGGACAAGTGTGAGGTCTTCTGTTCAAGCATGAGTAATGACACTTCATGTGGTACCAGAAGGGTCAATTCCAAGTAACCTACCAGGTCTCTGGATGCCACCACAGCTTTCTCAGCTGCTGCTACTGCAGATACACATGGGGGAAACCCTGCAGCGACTGGATCCAACTTACATGAGAATGAGCTGTCCAACCTGTCACATATGCCATCTCTCTGATCAGTGCTTCTAGAATGGAATAGTTTAGAATTAAAGTTCTGAAATACAAACACATACCTAGAATAGAGAGAACTTTTTTCTTCGTCAGAGATTTGGGAATCTTCTGGATTGCAGATAGTCTTTCAGCGGAGAGTTTCTCTCCCTTTGCATAAATGTCATGCCCTAGAAAACTCACTTCTTATTGTACATACTGTAATTTGGAGAGACTGGCTTTGTGGCCTTCTTTGGCAAGATGCTGCAACAATTTAATGGTGTCAGTTTCACACTGTGCCCTGGAGAAAGCATTGGAGGTGCTAAGCTGTCCTTTAGCATTTGGTTGTATATCATTAGTGACTCACAATACCCATAACACAAGCGAGTGAAAGTGTCAGGATGTCCGTCAAATATGAATGAAAACCGAAACTGACTGTCTTTATCAAGAGGTATGCTGAAAATGCATTAGCTAAATCTACGACTGAAAACCATTCGATATTTGCTGGAACCTGGCTTAAAGTAGTGTAAGAATTTGGCACGTCTGGAGCTCTCTGTTTGACTGCTGCATTAACCACTTGCAAATCTTGTACAAATATCCATTCATCAGTTTGCAGGTTTTTTTTTTTTTTTGCTTCTCTTACTGGAAATATTGGAGTGCACACTGACGAATAAGGACAGGGAACAATGAACCCTGCTTTTAGTAGTGAATTAAATACTGGCCTAATTCCCTCAACAGCTTTTGGTTTAAGAGGGTATTGAGATTGTCTGGGCCTAAAATCAGATTTGGGCGTGATCACGACCAATGGTGCACTTTTAATCGGGCCTACGTCATGTTTCACTTAGGCTCACAGCACGAGAGGCACCTTCTTCAATTGTGGGTGTATCTCTAGGGGTGTGGGGCTTGTCCTAAGGTTCAGAAACATTCCCTTGTCATGACAAATGACATCCCAGTTAACCTTGCACATTTCCTGAAATAATTTTTTATAAACTCCCAGCATTAGGCTGTACCATATGTTGGAGGTGGGTTTCTGTTCTCAATCTGTAATTTTCTCACTCTCACATAGCCCCAGTTGTTGCGTCTTTTGAGAGTTTTAAATCGGGCATTGATTCACAAGGAGGACGTATTGACGAGCTTGACCAGCACCTGAACAATTACAGTGACCACATTGTAGCACTGGAACAGACGGTGCTAAAGCTAACATCAGCTAACAAACAATTCACCTGGAAAGTTGAGGATTTGGAGTCCCTTTCACTGCACTGCAATCTCCGGGTCATTGGTATTCCGGAACAAGAATAAGGGAGCGATCTGGTAACGTTTATGTCTACATTTTTCCAGGATGTCCTCGGCTCGGAAATCTTTCCAACCACTCCATTGCTGGATAGAGCGAACCGTATTGGCCCCATGCCCTCGGAGGTGCAGCGAGTGAATCAGTGGTCCAGAGTGATGATTGTGCGGTTTCACTACTTTCACAACCGAGAAAAAGTTGTTCGACGCGGGAATTGGAATCAACTTTTCCATCAGGGCCGTAAGGTCTTCATCTTTCCTGACTTCAATTCCAGCGTCGCTAAGAGGAGGGCGGCCTTAGCTGCAGTGAGGAACAGCTTGCGTGAGAGAAATGTGCGGTCTTCTCTCAGATACCCTGCTTGCCTTCAGATAGACCTCGGTGATGAGAAGCTGCAATTCGACTGTCCCCAAAAAGTGCAACGATGGTTTAATGAACGGTATCCTCCATCTTAAGCTGTCTACATGACAGTTAACCGATTTATTAATACCTGTAATGTGACTGTAATATGCGCGGGTGTGGACAACTATATCAGTTTCCATGTAAATCTATAGGTTGCCTGAGATACGTGGCAATTGTGGCACCTTTTATGCTCGGTAGTGACTTCACACAACAAGAATAGGTATGGTTTACAAGTTCCGGATGTTCCAGTGTGGTAGGGCTCTGCCTCCATTGTTTGGCAATGGAGAGAAGTTAACTGATGTTCAGAGTAGGATGGGGGAGGGTGGGGTGGGAGGCGGGGAGAGGTGGGATGTGGTGTTGCTGTGTGGGGTGGGAGGCGGGGAGGGGTGGGATGCTGTGTTGTGTGGGTTTGTTTTTTTGCTTTTGCCTTTATTTATTTATTTATTTAATTTTATTATTATTTTTTAATTTTTTTTTTTTTCCTTCGTTGGGTTTTTTTCCCCCTATTGATATCAACCTCTCTGTACTCCATTCTGTACTAATCTAAATTGATGGAAAATACCCGAAGCTCATTCAGATTCCTAAGTTGGAATGTGAAAGGTCTGAATGGTCCCATTAAAAGATCCAAGATTTTGACACATTTAAAACTACAAAAACCCGACGTTGCATTTCTTCAGGAAACTCATTTCCGTCTCAGGGATCAACGCAGACTCCAAGCTCGCTGGACATCGCATATGTTCCACTCCAATTTTGATTCCAGGTCCAGGGGAGTTTCTATCCTGATAAGTAAGACTGTGCCCTTTTCCTTTGATAATGTTATTTCAGATGTAAATGGTAGATATGTGATTGTGGAAGGGAAAATTTCACAAATGCCAGTAGTTTTGGTGACTGTATATGCCCCGAATTTTGATAATGCTCCTTTTGCTCAGAATTTGTTGTCAAAGATTCCTGCTTTGAACACACATTTCTTGATATTTGGGGGAGATTTAAACTGTGTTATTGACCCAGTTTTGGATAAATCTAACACTGTTGCAAAGGCTCCCTCTGCAATGGCAAAGGTGTTCTCTGAGTTTATGGTTCAGAATGGTTACATTGATCCGTGGAGGTATTTTAACCCCACAGTGAGAAAATATTCTCTTTTTTTTTTCTCAAGTACATAAATCTTTTTTTCGCATTGATTACTTTTTTTTTTTATTAATAATTCTCTAATTTCTCGGGTTATAAACTGAATATCTACCAATTGTTATTTCAGACCACACTCCTCTAAGTCTTGACATTCTTCTACCTTCACATCGCGCCTTTCGCCCACCATGGAGGCTTAATTCTCTACTTTTATCCGATTCAGCATTTTGCAAGTATATTTCTACTTCGATAGATGATTTTCTTCTTACTAATCAAATTGATTCAATCTCTTACTCTTTACTTTGGGAAACTCTAAAGGCCTTCTTAAGGGGACAGATAATCTCTTATTCTGCTCATGTCAATAAGCAACACAAGAATAAGAAAAAAAGAGTTATCTGATAATATTCAAGCTATGGACGACCAATATGCTCTCAACCCGACCCGTGAGCTGCATAAACAAAGGCTTAATTTGCAGGCGGAGTTTGATTTGTTATCGACAGGTGAGGTGGAGAGGCTGTACATACGTGTGGCAATTATTATGAATATGGGGATAAGGTTGGTCGGTTGTTGGCTCACCAATTGCGTAGCCGGGCAGCTTCGCGCTCTATTACTCAGATTATGCACTCCAGTGGTGCATTAACCTCGGATCCTGTAGAAATTAATTCAACTTTTAAAAGTTTTTACTCCTCTTTATACACAGCTGGGGTTCCTGACAATTCAGGTAACATGGACCATTTTCTTAGAAATATTGATTTTCTCAGAGTTGACCCTTTATTGGCATCTGAACTTGACAGCCCCATCACCTTAGATGAGATCATCAACTCAATCAATTCATTGCAATCTAAGAAATCACCTGGCCCAGGTGGGTTTCCTTCCGAATTTTATAAGAAATTTCATGTTGCATTGGCCCCATTACTTTTGGCTGTATTCAAGGAATCCTTAGAACTAGGTATGTTGCCAAAAACATTGAGACAAGCATCTATAACTCTATTGCTCAAAGATAGGAAGGCCCCACATTATGTAATTTGTATAGACCTATTAGCATCCTCAATGTTGATGTCAAGATTTTAGCCAAACTTTTAGCCTCTCGTTTAGAGGGGATTCTTCCTAGCATTAATTCAGAGGAACAAACCGGATTTATAAAAAGGACGGCATTCCTTTTCTAATATTCGTACTCTACTTAGAATTTTGTATTCAAAACAAAACAGCGACTCCTCTGAAGTGGTCATCTCTTTGGACGCAGAAAAGGCATTTGATAGGATAGAATGGGAATATCTTTTTATAGTGCTAAAGAGGTTCGGCTTTGGGGATGGACTGATATCATGGATCCGGTTATTATATGTGGAACCGCAAGCTTCTCTATATACCACCGATGCTAAATCTGACTATTTTACTTTGTCACGGGGTATGCGCCAGGGATGTCCTCTGTCTCACTTACTTTTTGCCATAGCGATTGAGCCTCTCTCGATAACGCTTAGAACTCTTCCTGTATTTCAGGGTATAATTCGCAAAGGAATTGAACATAAACTAGCCCTGTATGCTGACGACTTACTACTTTATGTTACAGATCCAATTGCATCTAATCCAGAGATAATACACGTATTAAATGACTTTGGGAAATTTTCAGGGTATAAACTGAACCTACAAAAGAGTGAATGCTTACCCATAAACCAATCTGGCCAAAAAATAAAACAGACTGAAATACCTTTTCATTTGGAGGATTCAAAATTCAAATATCTCGGAGTTCCAAAATTCCTCTACCTTTTTCAATCCATCCCTTTGTTTTTACCCAAATCTTTCTTCAAGAATATAGACCAATTAATCTCCTCTTTCACATTGGGCAGAAAAACTCCCAGGGTTTCCAAATTTTCACTTCAAAAGAGTCGACTAAGTAATGGACTCTCACTGCCCAATTTCATGTATTATTATTGGGCGGCTAATATTCATAAACTGGTGCTCTGGGTGCAGGCCTCCTCTCTTCCATGGTGCCACTTAGAAGCAAAGTCTTGTATTTCAACCTCCCTCCCTGCTATGGTGTTCTCCTCCCTTCCTATAGCCCTTTCACAACACACAGATTATCCAATAGTATGTACCTCTCTAAAAATTTTCTATCAGTTTCGCCGTCATTTTAAATCTATCACGGCCTCAACCATTGCACCAACACGTAATAACCAGCTCTTTCACCCCTCCTTTATAGATTCCACATTCTCTTTTTGGGAAAAGAAGGATCTGAAATGCTTTGAGGATCTTTTCATTAATAATGTGTTTGCAAACTTTTCTGAATTATCCTCGTCATTCAGCCTGCCCCTGTCTCACCTATTCCATTTCGTTCAAATTAGGCATTGTGTCTCCTCCCTATTTGCTGGTTTTCCCTCCTTACCTACAAAGTCTGCATGGGAAGAGTTCAAACTAATCCTCATAAGGGTGGCATTATCTCACGGATATATGCAAGGAACTGGTCACAGGATGATTTTTACAATAACAAAACCATTAGTGCTTGGGAAGAGGAATTGGGCCTGGAGCTTGAGGATGATTATTGGGGCAGAGCGTTAGATAATATACGTACCACCACGTCCTGTGCTAGACAGTTTCATACAATTTAAAGTGGTCCACAGAGCTCACCTCTCTAGGAGTAAATTGTCTAAAATATATCCCAATGTTCCTGACATGTGCGAAAAATGGAAGCTTTCGCCCTGTAACCTGAGTCATATGTTTGCACTCTGACCCAAACTGCAGAACTTTTGGAACTCTTTCTTTGAAACTATGTCCGACGTTCTTAAAATCAAATTGGATGTCTGTCCTTTAATTGCCATCTTTGGTGTTTCATCTCAGCGTCAGCCTCTGAACCATAAACAAGCTAGTGTTGTGGCCTTTGTATCGTTACTTGCTCGGCGCAGAATATTGTTGTCTTGGACCTCTCCACAACCCCCCTCTATATCAGTCTGGCTTAAAGACTTAATGTTCTTTTTAAAACTGGAAAAAATCAAGTACAACATCAGAGGCAGGGGTGACTCATTTTTGGGAAAATGGCAACAATTTATTACCTACTTCAATGATGTATGCACCCTGGAGGTGGATTGAGGAGAGGTAGTCGGTAAACACTAATCATCTTACCCTTTTTTTTTTCCTTTGTGTTTTTTCTTTGAATGTTTGCTTGTTTTTGTTGTTTTTTGTTCCCCCCTTTCTTTTGGTTTTGGCTGTGGTTGTTTTGTTGGGGTTGTTGGGTGTGGTATTATAATGTGTAAAATGCAAATTTCCAATAAAAAGTCTATGATCAAAAATGTCGGGATTACGCATGTAACCCTGTTCCCTGAGAAGGGAACGAGAGGTTGCATTTAGCATAACAGTATGGGAACGCCTTGCGCGCATGACCGGTATCTGAAGCTTGTGTAAAATCATGCCTCTACTTATAGGCCTGCCATGATCAGGTGACGTGGCAATTAAGCATGTCGCATGATATATATATGGCACCTGTGAACCATGCCGCCAGCCTCTATTATCTGAAGTAAAGACACAATTCACAGGCCTGCCCTGATATGACAGTGCTATGCAATGTCTCATTCCCTTCTCAGGGAACAGGGTTACATGCGTAACCCTGACGTTCCCTTTCAAAGGGAACTTCGACGTTGCATTTAGCATAACAGTATAGGAACGGGAATACCCACTCCGTCATACCGAGGGTACGGCCTGTTCAAAAATACCCAAGCCCAAGGGTCACTGCAAGACACTCGAGCCCGGGGTGGAATGAATATCCAGGCTGTAATAACGAATGAATGTGTGTGGCGTAGACCACCCTGCAGCTGCACACACATCCTGCAAGGATACCCCTTTGGACAAAGCCTTCGAGGAGGCGACCGCCCTAGTGGAATGAGCTCTTATGCCCAGAGGTGTAGCGAGACCGTGTGTTGTAAGCCCTAGAGATTGCTTCCACTATCCAAGTAGGGATGTGGTGCTTTGACACAGTATCACTTTTCCTGTCGCTGCCAAAGTAGACCAGTAACTGCTCCGACTTACGCCACTGGCCGGAGTGGATGTAAGTACAGAGAGCCCTTACTGGACACAGCAGGTGGATCCTCTCTTGTTCCGGTGTGAGGAACAGAGGAGGGCAGAAAGCCTGCGACACCACAGAGTGGGCAGCTGATGTAGGCACTTTAGGAATATAATCCGGCCTAAGAAACAGGAAGGCCTTGGCTAATCCAGGGGTAAAGTCAAGGCTGGAAGGGGCAGAGAGAGCTTGTAGACATCCCACTCACTTGAGAGATGTCAGGGCCAGTTAAAGAGCTAACTTTAGAGTCAGAAGCTTCTCAGAGGCTGACTCTAAGGGCTCAAATGGGGCCCCTGACAGACCTTCCAAGACCACAGCAAGGTCCCAGGAAGGTATGCATGGCCTGCAGATGGGCCTCAGCCATCTGACACCACGCATGAACATCGAATTAGAGGATGTTGCCCCACAGAGGCTCCATCAACAGGGGCATGGCTGGCCGAAACGGCAGCCCCATAACCCTGATTGTAGAAGGAGCCCACCCCACTGAGAAACAGTAGATCCCCTCTAAGGGCTCAAATGGGGTGCCCAACAGACCTTCCAGGACCACAGAAGGTCCCAGGAAGGTATGCGTGGCCTGCAGATGGGCCTCAGCCGTCTGAAACCACGCATGAACCTCGAAGTTAGAGGATGTTGCCCCACAGAGGCTCGGTCAACAGGGGCATGGCTGGCCGAAACGGCGGCCAAGTAACCCTGATTGTAGAAGGAGCCCAGCCCGCTGAGAAGCGTTCTTGTAAGAACTCCAGGACTGTAGCTATTGTGCAGTTCAATGGGTCTAACTGACGTTCCTCATACCACAAGACAAAAAGCTGCCACTTGAGTGCATACAATTTCCTTGTGGATGGTGCTCTAGCATTTAACATGGTTTCTACAATCTCAGTTGTGAGACCAGAATCTATGAGCTGGTGCCCCTCAGGGGCCAGAGCCACAATTTCCGTAGTTCTGGCCGAGGGTGATAAATCAGCCCTCCGGCTTGAGACAGTAGATCCACTCTAGGGGCTCAAATGGGGCACCCGACAGACTTTCCAGGACCACAGAAGGTCCCAGGAAGGTATGCGCGGCCTGCAGATGGGCCTCAGCCGTCTGACACCACGCATGAAGTGAAGGTGTGAGGGGATAAAGCTAGCGATATTCCTATGTGGAAATATGCACCTTTTAGATCTATCGCCACAAACCAGTTCTCAAATTGAATCTGTGGCACGATAAGTTTGAGCATCAGCCTCCTAACCTGTATGTCCGAAGAGTACGGTTCAGATGACGCAGATCTAAAATTGGCTGCATACTCCCACTTTTTTGCAGAACAGGAAATAATGGCTGTGAACCTCCCTCCCTTCGGGAAAGGGGTACATGTTCTATGGCCCCATTGTCCAAAAGGGAACGTCGGGCTCTGGTCTGTGTTGACTGCTGTGGTGAGCACACCTGTGAACGGGGGGGTGGGGGTCGAGCTATAAACTGGACCCGGTAACCCTTTCTACGGTAGACAGAACCCATGGAGACACATTTGACAGTAGTTTGCACGCTGCCCGATGGTCTTTTAGTGACTTTAACTATTCCACATTCTATTGGAGGCAAAGCATCAGATTTTCGTTGCCCTGTGACAGCTCGCTGACCAGAGAACACTGGAAACTTGGGGACCGCCTTGGCTAGGGGAGGCCCTACAGTATTACTGTGGGCTACATGCCGTAACAACCTCATGTCCCCAGATACATCCCTCCACGGCCCCTCAGGACCGCTCTTCTTTGCCTGCTTGGCCTTTATGACCATTCTCAGATCAGGCCGAGTAGCAGACCGCGACTGTGGCCACCAAGTTCCCCTGGCTGTCTGCGGGGGTTGGCGGGCTGCCATACTCGCCTTCTGGGTCTCCCTCACACTAGTGCTGGCCCAGGCTCCACTCGTAGATGCCCAGGTGAGCTCGAGACAACAGGTAAGGAACTGGCTTTTTTGAATGCCGCCATATGTCAAGCTCACTCAGCAGGTCTGCTTGGTAGGCCTGCAACCCTGTCATTGTCTGCAGTAACCCACAAGCAAGACTACTACTGCATAGGCTTGCCCACCAATGCCACGGTGTCCTTACATGGCTTGGATGCAAGCCGGCCCCCGTAATTACCTGCCGTCGGTGGAGAGAGGTAGCTCACAAGCGCCTCCTCCACCTTGAGCATAGCTAAATGGCCATGCCATTCATTCCCACAATGGCCGAATAATCCAACATCATGGGGTTATGAATATGGCTTATGCGTGGTTTTCCCCCAGAAGCCTGAGATTTTGTCATGCACGTCAGGAAGACAGGGGAGTTTCTGCTATGTGAGGGATTTACTTTCACTGGGTAATCACTCTTTAGCAGCTCTTTATATGCTGCTCTCAGTTTTTAACACATCCTTCTAACTCCTCGGAGTCAGAGAGGAATTATTACCTTTTGGCTTTCCATAGCGGAAGGAGGAGTCGCGACGCGAGCTCCAAAATCCAGCGGAGAGCCAAACCCGGAAGACAGAGCAAGAGATAGAACAGCGCTCGTCTCCGGCTCCTCTTCCGGATCTATAAGAGATCCCCCGAACCTGAGACGGCTGGCTGCCTCAGCAGCGGCCGGCCCAGATCCGCGAGGCTCTGAAACCCGACTAATACTGAATGTCCCATCACACCCATGGAGCGCAGTGACCGTGAACTCATTTTTGGGAATTCTTTTAATTCACAGTGTTTTATTACTGAATACGTTGCACCTGAATCTACCAAAAATGTGAGCATTTGTCCATTAACTACAAGAGGTATACTGTAAATGGTAACTGTGTAAAAGGAGAGGCGCTGTATTTTAAAAAGGTTAAGGGTCATGACTGGTTCAGACATTTGTGAATTGTCAGTCTGACTAATGTTGGATGTGGGTGTGTGCATATATTCCTTTTCTTTGTGAGCTAACTGATAGTTTGGGTGTCTGATGTCACCTGTTCTGTTCCTGGGTGCCTCACCCTTCCTTTTCTCCTCCCCTCATTTGGCCTCCTCATGGTTCTGCTTTGGACAGTCTCTTGCAAAATGTCCAACTTTTCCGCAGATAAAACATGTGAAGTTGTATCTATGGGGTTGTCACCTGGCCTTCCTCATCCACATCCTTTTGATTTTCCTCTCCACCTTGGGTCCCTTCCTCTCTTCTCCATCTTTCTTTCCTTTGCCTCTTGTAGGAGCTTCTCCATGTGGATTGCATATGGTTCTACCTGAGTCAGATTTTCATTGTCCCAGGTAATGCATTGATGTTTTAAGAGAGCAGCAATCTCTGGTTTCATACCATTCATGAAGCTGTTCCTTAGATGTGCTTCCCATGCCATGACTTCGGCTGCTTGTCCATCTGCCAGTGCTACTGGTCTTAATTTGCATCATGGACTTCAGTGAGATGAGATAGATACTGGGACACCGTCTCTGAATCTTGCTGCTTGCACTTTGCTATTTTTGACATGTCCATTCGCACAGGAAAGGTGTTCGTCAGCCTCTGCTGGAGCACTGTGATTTGTGCTCTGTACCTTGCATTGAATCCATCATCCCACTGTAGGTTGACCAGGCAGACATCGTCCTCTGAGAATTCACGTGAAACCTTGACCCAGTCAGTGCCAAGTTTCGCCATGAGCAGTTGTCGTAGTTCATGAGTGGTGAGTTTGAATTCTCTGCAGAATATCTGAAGTTCATCCCCAAACTTTCATCCTCCTACTTCGCGGAGTGCCGGCAGATGCGTTATGCTGCTCCTGATGTCTTCCAATGTCCAGGGTCTGTGAACTAGCATACGGCCTCCTTCATGCCACTTGATAATAACCTGTCACAAAAATACTGCACCTCTTCCACTTCTAATAAGTACTCTCTTTACTTATTGATTGCTTGAAACGGACTCTTTCCGTTAGCAAATATTTTTACCATTATTATCTCTCGCTATATATATACCCATTGGTATATATCTTAGTTTTGAAGCTGTTATCTAAGAAACACCAATCTCTCTGCCGTCACAGAGGCGAGGTTCCTAGAATTTCTTATAAGAAATTGCTCCATGTAATACTTCTCTCAATGTAATACACACATTTCTTATTTCATTGACTCCCTTCCACACAGCCAGCAATACACAATGACTTTATAAACTTCTAATTTACCTTAAATTTTCTTGATGATTCCTACCAGTCAGTAGTAAGGCTTCATCGGTCTTTCACTCTGCACAACAAAGAGCAAACCGCCTGTGTCAACACGGACTTCAGGGTGAAACTTTTTCACGCATCCTCCAGTTTGCTTGCTTTCCAGAAAAGCTGAAAAACTCGTGCAGCCCAGCCAGGAGACGCCAAATGTCATGGAAATTAGACAACACTCGAAGACTCATCCTCTGAGGTGAAAAAGGTGCTTGTGCTGCACAACTACTATATATATGAAATGCAGTGTATGATACATGTCTGTGTATCAATAAGAAGCTGTTTGAGGCAATTCAAACAAGCTTTGTTTCAGGGTCTTAGAAGATGTGCAGATGAACCTTGAACAGAAAAACATGCTTGTGTCTCCGCATGCAGATAAACATTCTGTACTGATCCAAGTGACATGACATGACCTTCTTAGGCGTTATCCTCTGATGAGAATGAACAGAACAAGAACAAAACTTATCCAAAGGAAAAATTAATAATTTCCCTCACAGGTTTAATCCACATTTCTGTTAAATACAGTAAATTAAACGCCTGAGCAGTAATAGTTACATTAACAATAAGCACTTTACATGTAAGCGATCTAATATTTAACAGTCCTAGCTTCAGATCAAAGGTACATTCAGTATTATCTAATTTTATGTTACTTAGGTTACTAAAACAAACTTTCTGCATTTCTACATGTTTGTATAGCTGGGAGAACAGATAGTCTCAATATGGTGGAACCTGAATGATGACTCTGTGCAACTAGCAGATGGTTAGTTTAGCCTGCTTGTCTGCTCTCCACCGTGGCTCTGATTTGTCAATGATTAACTAGGTTTGTTCTAAGTCTATGAGCTATGCTGCAAGAAATGAGAGCAGCACCTTCCCAAGTGGGATGGATACTGTCTGCCCCAACAGGCCAGCCTTGGACTCAAAACTACTACAATTATCAATAAAGCCCACATTGTTTTTGGACCACCACCTGCACATCCAACAGTTCAGTGACCATAACCTACTGTATACTATATTGTCATGCTGCATTGGAATGGGGCCAGAGCATATTACTGCATCAGACATTGACTTTGCTAATTTACACACTTCTACAAAGTTATTCTTAGTATAACCACTGACTGATGAAGGCATATCATTAGCTCCTATGTGAAAAACTACCTTTAAAAACCTATGATTGCCAAATACCCTAAGATTACCTGCTATGTCCGGTGCCCTGGCTCCCAGTATACAGCTACTTCATGCTGCTGGTTCCCCTATAGGCCTTGCTAGTTTCACGTGCCATAAGATATAAGCTCCTATAACCACAGCTCTTTCAGGTTTCTCAGCCGCTGCAATACTGAGGAGAGTAAACCTGTTAGACATGTGAAGCAGAGAGGAGTGGTGCTTCCATGGGCAAGCCTTAGCATTACCTTTGGCTTTACGATTATGCCCCTGTCACCCATTCGCCCAGCTATGAAGGCTCTAATGCTGGAGTTGGGGGATTGCAAACTTTGCCTAAGGCATACAGATTTCCCCCTACAGAAACTACACAGCTCTCACTCTCACTAACCCTCCCAAGAGTCTGGGTGCACACCTCTAATGCTGCAATCTTTTCTTTCAGAAAAATGAAGGATTCCGGAGATTGTTGTCATATGTAGGGAGCAACCAGTACTTGCCAGAAATGGTCGCAATTCTTTTAATTTGCTTTAGGCCTCTTGGCAGCCTCCCTGATCAGTTTTCTCCTGATTTTCTCATCAATTTTAGAAGGACATCCTGTTTTCACTAGTGTCACTGTCATGCCAAATTTTCTCCATTTGTTGATGTTATATATAAACATTTTTTTTGTAACCCTCACCTGATTGATTTTTTACAACAATAAGGTCCCGTACCTGCTTTGTAAGCTCTTTGTGGCACATGGCTTTTCCAGTTGGATGTTACCAAGAAGATGTCAGGAAAAATTCTATAGGAACAGCTGTACTTTATTTGGGGGTAATCAGTCACTTTAATTGATGGCAGGTGTATACTAATTAGTATTTAAGATGAGTTTCAGTGGGACTGGTTGATTCTGCACACTTATGCAAGCTGGGTATTGGAAGTTTTTCTTTTTTTTCCCCCAAAAAAACATTTCTGGATGTTTGTCACTTCATATTTATATGTTGCAATTTCACAGTAACGATGAATATGGTTCTGAGATGATTTATGAGCAACTAATTTTTTTACATCACAGAAACCTGCCATTTTAACCGGGGTGTGTTGACTTTTTCGTATCCATTGTATGTGAGCCTTTGTGTTCGGTATCTAGTGTGACCTCCTTGTGCAACAATGACTGCAATTAATCATTTCCGGTAACTGTTGATCAGTCATGCACATCGGCTTAGAGGACTTTTCGTCTATTCCTCAGTACAAAACAGCTTAAACTCTGGGATGTTGTTGGATTCCCTCACATGAACCGCTTGCTTCAGGTCATTCCACAACAGTTCTATTGGATTAAAGTCAGGACTTTGATTTGGCCATTCCAAACCATTAACTTTATTCTTCTTTAACCAATCTTTAGTAGAATTACTTGTGTGCTTAGAGTCGTTGTTTTGCTGCATGCCCTACTTTCTTTTGGGATTCAGTTCATGGACAGATGTCCTGACATTTTTACTTTAGAATTTGCTGGTATAATTCGGAATTCATTGTTCCATCAATGATGGCAAGTCATCCTGACCCAGATGCAGCAAAACAAGCCCAAACCATGATACTACCAACACCATGTTTCACAGATGGGACAAGGTTCTTATGCTGGAATGCAGTGTTTTACTTTCTCCAAACATAACCCTTCTCATTTAAACAAAAAATTTCTATTTTGGTCTCATCTATCTACAAAACATTTTTTCCAATAGCCTTCTGGCTTGTCCATGTGATCTTTAGCAAAATGCAGCAATATTCCATTTGGAGAACACGGGCTTTCTCCTTGCATCCCTGCCATGCACACCATTAGTGTTCAGTGTTCTCCTTATGGTGGACACAAACATTAACTTTAGCGAATCTGAGACAGGCCTTCAGTTGCTTAGAAGCTACCCTAGGTTCCTTTGTGATCACGCAGACTATTACACATCTTGCTCTTGGAGTGATCTTTGTTGGTCAACCACCCCTGGTTAGGGTAAAAATAGTCTTGAATTTCCTCCATTTGTACACAGTCTGACTGTGGATTGGTGGACTCCAAACTCTTCAGAGATGGTTTTGTAACCTTTTCCAGCCTGATGAGTGTCATCAACTCCTTTTCTGAGGTCCTCAGAAATCTCCTTTGTTCATGCAATGATACACTTCCACAAACATGTGTTGGGAAGACCAGACTTTGACAGATCCCTGTTCTTTAAATACATTAGGGTGCTCACTCACACCTGATTGTCATCACATTGATTGAAAACACTGTATAATTTAAACTGTATCATTTAAATACTGACACAGGCAAAAAAAAAAACCTCACAGAAATCAATTCCTGGCATAGTAGTATACATAAAGACTTAGGTGGATAAATGAAGTGTAGTGTGCAGTGGTGTAGTGCAGTATGTACAATACCCTACATGTAGATAATGTGCACTTAGCAATTAATATCTGACTAGGTCAGTGTGCAGTTATTCAGCATGTTTATGTGTCTATGGGAAGAAACTGCCTCTGAGTCTGCTTGTGTGCATCCCAATACCGAAGTAGTGTCTGCTAGTAGACTGTAGAGTGAAAACCACCCTATGGTTAGGGTGGCTGTTGTCATTGATAATCCTCCTGGCCCTCCTCAGGCACCAGCTGGTGAACATGTCCTTTAGGGAGGGAAGGTCAACTCCCATGTTGGGCTGGGCAGTTTGTACAACTCTCTGCAAGTTTTAGGGTCTAAAACAGTTCAGGTTTGAAACCAACGGGTAATGCTAAATTAAGCTACTCAAAGGTGCAGTTATAGAACAACATTAGGATACTGGGCCTCAAACAGAATTACATATATGAGATCCATGGTAATTTAAAGTTGCTGATAATTTTCTATGTAGCTCTTCTGCAGTATTTGTTCTTGTACTTACAGTGTGTGCTTGTATTTATACTGCGAAGGGAACAGTCTACTTCGGTCTTTATTATGATTAGAAATTTTGAAAATGTTAACACAAATGAGGGTATTTATTTTAAACAAGGTTCTCAGAACTGTCAGAACTGTTATATGATTGTTATCAATCATATAAACATATTTATGTACTTGACGTTATATTGTATTTATGTTAGGGACACTTGTAACAAAATATTGAAATATTAACATGACCTTTTGCTTTCCCTTTCAGTCTAAATTATAGTGGCGTGTGTTTGGCTTCAGATGCTCAGTTCAGTGATTTTTTGGATGGCATGGGCCCAGCACAGTTTGTGGGTAGACAGACATTGGCCACAACCTCAATGGGTAAGTTTATACTGTCATTTAATTGTGTGATACTTATAATTATATCCCATTGATCCACATGAACTTTGCATTTACATTAATCCATAAGGCAGACATGTTCTCTTAAAGCATCTTACAAATAAAGGCAGAATCTAAAGTACACTTTAGATGTTTGCACAAACCAACAGTTTGTGGATACCTGTCCATCACAACCATATGTGGGCCTTCCCCAAAGTGTTACCACAAAGCTAGAATCATACAATTGTATAGTCTTTTGTGCTGTAGCATTACAATTCCTCTTCACTGGAACTAAGAGGTCTAGCACAATTCCCCTGTACACAAAGTGAGGTCCATGAAGACATGGTTTCCCAAGGTTGGAGTGGAAGAACTTAAATTGCCTGTACAGAGCTGTGACAGATTTGAGATGAATTGGAATGCTGACTATGTATTTAAAAGTGCTACAAATACTTGTCATATAAACAATCAAAATATGAATGTCATAATGTTATATGTTGAAAAAAAAAAACTAACCATGTAACTGAATGCAAAGTAATATACATTGCAACAGTTGTTATCAATCACAGCACAGCAAAAGTGAACATACCTAGATAGCACATGAACAAAAGGAGGTCTCAATGACAAGTTTGGGTGCCTAAATACAGTGTATTTATGTGTGCGCATTTTAGGTGATGTGGAGATTGGGCTGATGGAAAGGAATGGACAGTTGGAGGTTGAAATCATAAAGGCTAGAGGACTCATCATGAAACCTGGCTCCAGAGGCCCTCCAGGTGACTCACCTATGTTCTGATTTCTGTTTAAGAAAATTTGAGAGTTAAAAGGATAGATGGAAATATTGTCTGTGCAAGATATATTATAAGAAATGTGAAAAGAAGTCATTGTATTTCATAAACTTTATCATTTCAAGAAAAGTTTCAATCACCTTTTTGTATTCATCTTAACCATTAATTACTTTTCATACAAATTGTCTTAGGTAAATCCTTTTGCATTTGCATTCATGGATGCAACAATGGATTGTGGGAATAAATGCCCATGGTATAATAGGTTAGGAACTTTCCTTTGTGGGTATGTATCTGTGTCGTCTATCTCCCAAAAACAAGCTCTGGATATGACGCTGAGCATGTGCACTCAACTTCTTTGGTCGACCATGGCGAGGCCTGTTCTGAGTGGAACCTGTCCTGTTAAACCGCTGTATGGTCTTGGCCACCGTGCTGCAGCTCAGTGTCAGGGTCTTGGCAATCTTCTTACAGCCTAGGCCATCTTTATGTAGAGCAACAATTCTTTTTTTCCAGATCCTTATAGAGTTCTTTGCCATGAGGTGCCATGTTGAACTTCCAGTGACCAGTATGAGGGAGTGTGAGAGCGATGACACCAAATTTAACACACCTGCTCCCCACTCATACCTGAGACCTTGTAACACTAACAAGTCACATGACACCGGGGAGGGAAAATAGCTAATTGGGCCCAATTTGGACATTTTCATTTAGGGGTGTACTCACTTTTTTGCCAGCGGTTTAGACATTAATGGCTGTGTGTTGAGTTATTTTGAGGGGACAGCAAATTTACACTGTTACACAAGCTGTACACTCACTATTTTACTTTGTAGCGAAGTGTCATTTCTTCAGTGTTGTCACATGAAAAGTTATAATCAAATATTTACAAAAATGTGAGGGGTGTACTCACTTTTGTGAGATACATGATTGTCTTCACTGAATCATTATAGATTCACATGTTGAGTGTCTCATTGGACTTTTTATTAGGGGAAAAACAAGATTGCTTTTTTGGCACATGTTTGCATTCTGCTGTTAAAATTCGAAAATCCTACCAAAATGTTTAATGTTTGGCAGATCTGTAAAGATCATTTACATTTTTTTTTTACATTTTCCATCTCATCATGCCCCCCTTGCAATTCTGCACCACAGTTTGAATACCTCTGCCCTAAAGCCTTGTGTAACTCACACTCATAGTTATTTCATATTTTTAGCGGCATACATAAAAGTGTACCTTCTGGAGAATGGTGTATGCATAGCCAAAAAGAAGACGAAGTCTGTTCGGAAGTCACTGGATCCTCTTTACAACCAGCTCCTTGTATTCTCTGAGAGGCCACAGGGAAAGGTTGTGCAGGTAACCAATATAAAAATGTGTGTGACATTATAGTAGGGATTTTACACAGAAAATCATTTTATATGAAAAAAAACTGATGTGTTTACTATAAAAAAGTACTTTGAAACCAAGTGTATCTGAAACTAAGAGTTTAAACTAGTTGATATTAAAAATTAGCAGATTACTTTACTGTTACTATAGCATTAACTAGCAATAATAAAAGTGCTGTAATTAATGTTATGTCTATTTTGGAAATGCCTCACCACTAGAAATGAGAACAACTTTTTCCAGATGGCACAAAGAAATGAAAAGTTAGCAAATCATTTCTTGGTTTCCCCAGTGGCAGTTTATTGCATCTCTTGAAGGAAATACAATGAATATGATGCACTTTAAGTGAGAGCACTGATTTACAAAAAAAAAAAAAGATCCCTTAGGGCCTGTGACTTAGCAGCAATGTTAGTGAACTTGAAGTTTGCATATAGTGAATGCTTTCAAATGTGTGGATCAAAGAAAAAAGGGGTAATCAAAACAGAAAACAGAGAAAACATAGCCGCAAACAGACATTATCTGTGTCTGAGCACCTTCAGCAAAGATCACCCCCAGTGCCCAGTTCTTGCCAATTTACATAAAACAAAAAAAATTCCATAGATTAACATTATTTATATTATTATACAGACTTATACAAATTAGACAAAATTTACAGCTCAATCAGACTTTCAGTTCCTGAGAAACAGCAATTTGAACATAACTCTACCCCTTTTGTCATCAAGATTGTGAAGATCCAAAGACCACTTTGCAAAAGTAGGCTTCAAATATTCTGCCAGTCATCACAAATTTCATTAGGTTGAGATAATTGGTCAAAAGGAGTTTGAGCAAATGAAACAATCTAAACAGTATTTTCACTGTATACCTTATCATTCAAGGGATATGCTTGCTTTTGTGGGCACAAAAATGAATGGAGTCCCAAGTGGCCAATTTGAGTAAGACTGCATCAGATAGTAGTGGTTCCCTACCCAAACAAATTCAAGTTTTCTGACAATAGGTCAGTCAACCCTGTTAAATGCCTGCTGAAATCTGTTTAAGTAATTAGGTCAATAACAAAGGTCTACTCGCAGATTACCTTAGATATGCCCTCTACCAAATTTGATCTCAATAGGACTTATGGTTCCTGAAAAACAGCTATTTGAACTTAGCCCAGCCCTTCCCGCTGTGTATGATAACACCTCAAACTTTACATATGAGCTCTTAATGGTTTACTGTATATGCCTTTCAGGATTTGTGCAAATACATACAACGAGTTAAAGCTGTCTGAAAAATTTAGGCTTCACTTTATAAAAACTGAATGGCATGTGACTTCTATATTGCTATATTATATAGTATGTTTTTGATAATTATTGAGGGTCATAATAATAGTAGTAGTAGTAGTAGTAGTAGTAGTAGTAGTAATAGTAGTACTGGTCAATACAAATACAATCTATGCCCATGAACTTTCCAAAGCTGTGCCTTTCCCTAAGAAAAAAGCTAAAAGTTAACAAAAGGCTTGGCTAAACAAATTGGTTTTCAGCCTACACTTAAAGACTGAGACTGTGTCTGAGTCCTGAGCAGTAACTGGAAGGCAGTTCCATAACTGGGGGACAAAGATAGCTCTACCCCCTGCTGTAGCCTTCATTATTCAAGGTACCAACAAAGAGCCTGCACTTTTGATCAAAGCAGCCATGGTGGATAATTAAACACCAAAAGTTCACTCAGGTACTGTGGCGCGAGACCATTGAGTGATTTATAAGACAAAAGTAGTATTTTATAATCAATGTGAAATTTTACTGGAAGCCAGTGCAGTGTGGATAAGATATGTGTGATGTGGTCATATTTTATGGTTCTAGTAAAGACTCTGGATGCTGCATTCTGGACTAATTGGAGCTTGTTTATGCACCTACTGGAACATCCAGACAGCAATGCATTACAACAGTCCAGCCTAGAGGTAACAACACTGATAACAAAACTACTCTGATCCTGATCTGGCCCAAACCTTTCCCAAGATCTGTAACAAATCTGGAAAACAGATGCGACCTGGTTTATTTCTGCAGAATAGGCCAAATTTGGCACAGATACGTTCTCTACATCTGATGTGACTTGAGGCCAGAGCTGGCCCAGCTCAACCTTTAATTTTATTATACAACCCCAATTCCAAAAAAGTTGGGATGCTGTGTAAAATGTAAATAAATATAAATAAAAACAGAATGTAATGATTTGCAAATCTCAAACCCATATTTTACTCACAATAGAACACAGAAAACATATCAAATCTTTAAACTGAGTAAATGTACCATTTTATGAAAAAATAAGGTAATTTTTAATTTGATGGTCACGACTTGTCACAAAAAAGTTGGGATGGGGCAACAAAAGTCTGGAAAAGTAAGTGTTACTAAAAAGAAACAGCTGGAGGTTAATTGGCAACAGGTCAGAAACATGATTGGGTATAAAAAGAGTATCTTAGAGAGGCAGAGTCTTTCAGAAGTAAAGAGGCAGAGGTTCACCAATCTGCAAAAAACTATGTCTACAAACGTAAAATTTCAAAGACTATGAATATCTCATCATCTACAGTATGTAATATCATCAAAAGATTCTGAGTATCTGGAGAAATCTCTGTGCAAAAGGGTCAAAGGTGAAAATTAATATTGCTTGCCCATGATCTTTGGGCCCTCAGGTGGCACTGCATTAAAAATAGGCATGATTCTGTAATGGAAATCACTGCATGGGCTCAGAAACACCTGTGAACACAGTTTGCCATACCATCCACAAATCCTGGTTAATGCTCTGTCATGCAAAGAAGAAGACATTTGTGAACATGATCCAGAAATGCTGCCATCTGCCCTGTACTAAAGATCATCTAAAATGGACTGAGGCAAAATGGAACACTGTGGTCAGATGAATCGAAATTTGAACTTTTTTTGGAAACCATGGACACCGCGTCCTCTAAACTGAAGATGACTAAAGAGGAGAGGGACCATCCATCTTTTTAGCACTCAGTTCAAAAGCCTGTATCTCTGATGGTATAGGGGAGCATTAGTACGTATGGAATGCAAAGGCACCATCAATGCTGAAAGGTATATACAGGTTTTAGAACAACATATGCTTCCATCCAGATTCTATCCCATATTTAATTCTGAGAGAATCTGCCTCTCTAAAATACTCTTTTTATACCCAGTCATGCTACTGACCTGTTGCCAATTATCCTAATTAGTTGCAAAATGTTCCTCCAGCTGTTTCTTTTTAGTAACACTTGGACATGTTGAGACCATCAAATTCAAAATGACCTTATTTTTTCCTTAAAATGGTACATTTCCTCAGTTTAAACATTTGATATGTTTTCTATGTTCTATTGTGAATAACATATGGGCTTATGAAATTTGCAAATCATTGCATTATGTTTTTATTTACATTAATTTACATTTTACACAGAGTCCCAACTTTTTAGGAATTGGGAAAAAACATGGAATTGGATGTTTACCAACAAACATAACTGGGAAAGACCATGAAAAACATTTCTGTGCAATTGCAATTTCGCCAATTCAAGTAGTTTTCCGCAATAAAAACCCACAAAAAAACCCTGCAGAAAATCAAGCATTTGTGGCCGCAGCAATCCCAAAAAAATCTGTGAAATCCTGTATGGACTGACAAGAATTATCAAAATATATACACTTGTTTAAATGACAAAAATAAATGTTAACTTAGCTCAGATAGTATTTAACGTAGTTTTTCCTAAATATTGAAAAAATAATAAAGTCCTCCAATAATGACCTTCATGCCATGTGATTGTAGAAAAGGAAGAGCAAACTGCACTTCCTTGGAATGTGACAGCATGTTTTATTATGTTAAAGTTAAAGCCCCCTTTTTACAGTTACATAGGAAAATAGTAGTTTTGTATTATTTTATCAAAAAAATTGTGTGGGTACTCTAGGCTGTAGCGGGTGGAACATAGATGCTCAGGAGGCAGGAGTGGGGAAAAATGGTGCTCTTTAATTTTATAAGGTGGAAGAAGGGGGAACGTGAGGGCGTGAGGAATCATAGTATAGGTGGTGAAGGTTGCAGACTTCCTGACGTGGGGAGCAGTGATCGGGCTGGAGCAATCTCAAGGCGGGACCCAGGGGCCCGTGGTGTTGTCCCTGTCAGCATTAATGAGACAGGAGAACTTACTCACCTCTCTGTGCTGGTGGTGCACTTTTATACTTTCCTGTCTTCTGCAGAAGGGTGAGGAGCTGCTGCTCTATTCATTAGCCGCCAGCTGTGTGTGCTTCTGCCACCTCGCCTTGCAGCCATGTGCTCTCAAGCTATTCACAACACATGGGGTGCTGAAGCGGAGCTGTCTCTTCATCACAGTACCCCCCCACCCCCCACCCCACCCAGCTCTGAGCCTACTGCAGGTGGATGCTGGGCCCATAAGGCATGCCTTCAGGAGAGGCCATCTGCATTTCCATGATGGGCCCTTGCTTGGTGCTGCACCTGGAAAGAGTCTGGAAAGTCCTGCAACAAGAGAAACTACCCTGGTGTTAGTGTCCTTTGCTCTGGCCAGCCACTGCAAAGAAGCGTGAAATATGAAGTAACAACCTGACGGGTAATACCACAGCTCCTCTATGGCCCACTTTATCGCCAGGGCTTCTCTCTCCATGGCTGTATACTTCACCTCAGCAGGGTTTAGCTTTCAGCTCACGTGTAAGACTGGGTGCTCTTCCCCATCGAAGGTCTGTGACAGGACAGCTCCTAACGAAGTTGGATTCTGCAGGATGGGGGAACTGGTGAGTGCCTGCTTGAGGGCTTGGAATGCCTGCTCCATCTCCTCAATCCACTGCACCAGTCCAGCTGGCCTTTCCTGGTTAGGTCTGAGAGGGGGGAGGCTAGAGAGGAGAATTTTGGCACAAATCTCCTGTAATATCCTGCCAACCCTAAAAGGCACATACCTGTTTCTTCAAGGCAGCTCGGGGTTACATTTTTACTGCCTCTATCTTCTTTTCCTGGTGTTTTAGTCGGCTCTAGCCATTGTTGTATCCCAGGAACTGTGCTTCAGTCAGCCCCAGATGGCACTTCTTTGGGTTGGCACTTCTGAGAGTTTCTAGGATCTTCCCTAGATAGTAGAGGTGGTCCAACCAGGTGGAGGAGTGGATGATGATATCGTCCTGGTAGGCAGCTGCAAATGGCCTGTATGGTCTCAGGACCATGTCCATCAGGTGCTGGAATGTCACTGGCACTCCATGGAGGCCAAAGTGGAGAACCTGTTACTGCCAGTTGCCACTGGCGGTGCTGAAGGCAGTCTTGGGCTTAGTGGTTGGAGCCAGGGCCACTTGCTAGTATCCCTTGGACAGGTCAAGGGTGGAGACGAAGTGGGCTCCCCCCAGCTACTCCACCATGTCATCCACTTGGGGGGTTGTAGCTGTCAAATTTGGACACCTCGTTCAGCTTCTTGAAGTTGTTGCAGAGCCTGATACTGCTGTCAGGCTTTGGCAATATGACAATGTGGCTGGACCAGGGGCTGGAGGACTCCTTGATCTCAGAACATCTGGCTGACCTCCTCCTCAATAGCCTGACAGTGAGCCTCTGGAACAAGGTAGGGCCACTGTCTTACCACTACTTCCGGCAGGGTTTTTATCTCATGGTGGATGTCGGCAAACTGGTCAACCAATTATGTCAGCTCTTGCCATTGCATGGGGGCAAGACACCACTGGCATGGGCTCAATCCATTTTTTCAACAGATTTATGCTATATAGCTGGGTGTCTGCACGCTTACAGGTGGTAGTTTACAGGCCCTGCCAGTGAGGCAGGAATTTACAGGAGGCATTCAGGAGTAAGAGTAGCACCTGGTCAACTGGCTGGCACTCTCTGGGCTGGGCTGGCCAGTTGTAGGCCCTTTGCTGGTCTCGCTGTGCCACCTCCATATGTTCCCGGATAGTCCACGATGACCAGGATATACTCATGACCCTGGGCGGACTTCGGGGGCAGCCCTACGAGGTCCATGCCTCGTAGAGCAACCCCCTCTTTACCAGAAAATAGGAGGCAGGCAGTCTTTGCTCAGGGTATTAGTTAACCCCCTCTGTCTCCTGCACCTGGCCCCAACAGTGTTTTAGATGGTCATACTCCTTTTGCTCGCACCTGAAGTTTCCTTCTTGGGTGACCTGGGGAAACACGGAATACATAGGGTTAGAGTGTGTGCATGTCTCACCTGAGGATGTTCCCTCTACAGTGTCCCCTTCTCCATGGGCCAGGTAGACTTGTTGCACCAGTGGTTGGGAAGCTGGCGGCTTACCCCTGGCAGCCGGTGGGAGGGAGGTTGTGGGGAACCCTGGCTAATCTCGCACAAGAAGTAACAGGATGGGGAGCTCCAGGATCAGCCCAACGAGGAGCAGCCAGTCTCCATTGGAGGATAAAACCCGGACTTCAGCAATGGGAACCAAGTATCTTGGGACAAGCCAGGGTCAAGTTTCTGAGACTGGTTTTCCATTCACCCTGCCAGAGATGGTAGGGGCATCGGTGGGCCTCAAGGCATGGAGGGTACATCCAGCCAGCCCGAGTTTGACAGTTCACTGTGGTGTTGGTGGTTCCGGTTCGGTGGGCATGGGCTCATCCCGGCGAGTTCCATAGGGATGGGGTGGCTATCAGGACGTCTCCTCTCCCTGTGGAGGACCACTTCATTCTGGCAGGGGAGTGGGCCACGGTTGAGGGCCATGGAGGACCTCTTGTTGTTCTCCTCTGCTGATCCTGAGGGTGGCTGACAGCCTTGCTTCCTCTGGCGGCAGAGCTCTTAGGAATCGGTCCATCACCACCCACTCGATGACCTGGGAGGCGGTGCACCAGTCTGGTTGAAGCCACATCCTAGCAGTACAGATGCTGAGTCATCACCCACTCACTCTGCTGTGAGGGTTCTAATGCCTGAGTTGGGGGATTGCTAACTATCCCCTACTGAAACTATGCTGCTCTCACTCTCATTAATGCTTTCTAACATCTGGATGCACACATCTAATGCTGCAATCTTCTCCGTCAGAGTGCTAACTAATATGCACTTATTACAAATAAAGCTACTAGTAACAACAAAGGAAGAATGATTAAACGCCCTGTACTCAACACACTGAACAAGCTGAACATGCCATGATGAATTATAGATACAGTGAGGGAAAGAAGTATTTGATCCCCTGCTGATTTTGTACGTTTGCCCACTTACAAAGAAATGATCAGTCTATAATTTTAATGGTAGGTTTATTTGAACAGTGAGAGACAGAATAACAACAAGAAAATCCAGAAAAACGCATGTCAAAAATGTTATAAATTGATTTGCATTTTAATGAGGGAAATAAGTATTTGACCCCCTCTCAATCAGAAAGATTTCTGGCTCCCAGGTGTCTTTTATACAGGTAACGAGCTGAGATTAGGAGCACACTCTTAAAGGGAGTGCTCCTAATCTCAGCTTGTTACCTGTATAAAAGACACCTGTCCACAGAAGCAATCAATCAATCAGATTCCAAACTCTCCACCATGGCCAAGACCAAAGAGCTCTCCAAGGATGTCAGGGACAAGATTGTAGACCTACACAAGTCTGGAATGGGCTACAAGACCATTGCCAAGCAGCTTGGTGAGAGGGTGACAACAGTTGGTGCGATTATTCGCAAATGGAAGAAACACAAAAGAACTGTCAATCTTCCTCGGCCTGGGGCTCCATGCAAGATCTCACCTCATGGAGTTGCAATGATCATGAGAACAGTGAGGAATCAGCCCAGAACTACACGGAAGGATCTTGTCAATGATCTCAAGGCAGCTGGGACCATAGTCACCAAGAAAACAATTGGTAACACACTACACCGTGAAGGACTGAAATCCTGCAGCGCCCGCAAGGTCCCCCTGCTCAAGAAAGCACATATACATGCCTGTCTGAAGTTTGCCAATGAACATTTGAATGATTCAGAGGACAACTGGGTGAAAGTGTTGTGGTCAGATGAGACCAAAATGGAGCTCTTTGGCATCAACTCAACTCGTCGTGTTTGGAGGAGGAGGAATGCTGCCTATGACCCCAAGAACACCATCCCCACCATCAAACATGGAGGTGGAAACATTATGCTTTGGGGGTGTTTTTCTGCTAAGGGGACAGGACAACTTCACCGCATCAAAGGGACGATGGACGGGGCCATGTACCGTCAAATCTTGGGTGAGAAAACCTCCTTCCCTCAGCCAGGGCATTGAAAATGGGTCGTGGATGGGTATTCCAGCATGACAATGACCCAAAACACATGGCCAAGGCAACAAAGTAGTGGCTCAAGAAGAAGCACATTAAGGTCCTGGAGTGGCCTAGCCAGTCTCCAGACCTTAATCCCATAGAAAATCTGTGGAGGGAGCTGAAGGTTCAAGTTGCCAAACGTCAGCCTCGAAACCTTAACGACTTGGAGAAGATCTGCAAAGAGGAGCGGGACAAAATCCCTCCTGAGATGTGTGCAAACCTGGTGGCCAACTACAAGAAACGTCTGACCTCTGTGATTGCCAACAAGGGTTTTGCCACCAAGTACTAAGTCATGTTTTGCAGAGGGGTCAAATACATATTTCACTCATTAAAATGCAAATCAATTTATGACATTTTTGACATGCGTTTGTCTGGATTTTTTTTTGTTGTTATTCTGTCTCTCACTGTTCAAATAAATCTACCATTAAATTTATAGACTGATCATTTCTTTGTCAGTGGGCAAACGTACAAAATCAGCAGGGGATCAAATACTTTTTTCCCCTCACTGTAACAGCACAAATATCAATAGTGCCCCCAGTGGCCAATTTGAGTGAGATTGTATCAGAAAGTAATGTGTCGCTACCTCAACCTACCATTCAAGTTTCATGATGATTGCTCAATGTTAAGCCTGTCAAATGCCTGCGTAAATCTGATAGACTGATGGCAGTCATGTTTTTAATTAATTAAGTCATCATTAAAATCAATTTACAGATTAGCACATAGATGCAGCACATCAAATTTCAGCTCAATGTGATTTATGGATACTAAGAAAAAGTGATGTCACCATAGCTCTGCCCCCTATAATTAACCATGGCCCAAACTTACCCCAGAATCCTGTCCTGTATAACATTTTAAAGTTTGGTGCATATCCTTTCAATCGGTCATGAGATATTGAGTAAATTAGGCTCTGCATCAATAGATTTGATGGATAATGGGGTTATATTGTTTCCAAATGTCAACAAGTTTCTGATCACTGTTGAGGTCCACACTCTGCTGAGCAGTGTGGCAACAAATTTGTAAAGATAAACCAAAAATCCTATGACTAGTTTGCTAAAGTACATTTTGCATGTTATTCTGATCATCATTAAGAGTCGGGGAGCTAAATGGTTTGGGAGAACACAAGAAATCTTCTGGGTTACACATGTAACCCATGTTTCCCTTCCCTGAGAAGGGAAAGAGACGTTGCGTTTAGCATAACAGTATGGGAGCGCCCTTGCGTGTGTGACCAGTATCTGAAGCTTGTGTAAAATCATGCCTCTACTTATAGACCAGCCTCTGTTATCTGAAGCGAAGATGCAATTCACAGGCCTGCCGTGGTATGACAAAGCTACGCAACATCTTGTTCCCTTCTCAGGGAACAGGGTTACATACAGTACATAACCCAGATGTTCCCTTTCAAAGGGAACTTCGACGTTGCGTTTAGCAAAACAGTATGGGAATGAGAATACCAACTCTGTCATACCGAGGGTACGGCCTGTTCAAAAAGACCCAAGCCCGAGGGTCACTGCAAGACACTCGAGCCCAGGGTGGATTGAATATCCAGGCTGTAATAACAAATGAATGTTTGTGGCGTAGACCACCCTGCAGTAGCATACACATCCTGCAAGGATACCCCTTTGGACAAAGCTTTCAAGGAAGCGACCGCCCGAGTGGAATGAGCCCTTATGCCCAGAGGCGTAGCAAGACTGTGCGCCTCATAAGCAATAAAGATTGCTTCCAATATCCAATTAGAGATGCGCTGCTTTGACACAGCATCACCTCTACTGTCACCACCAAAGCAGACCAGCAGCTGCTCCAACTTACGCCACTGGCCGGAGCGGTGGATGTAAGTACAGAGAGCCCTTACTGGACACAACAGGTGCATCCTCTCTTGTTCTGGTGTGAGGAACAGAGGAGGGTAGAAAGCCTGCAACACCACAGGGTGGGAAGCCGATGTAGGCACCTTAGGAATAAAATCCGGCCTAGGATACAGGAAGGCCTTGGCTAATCCAGGGGCAAAGTCAAGGAAGGAAGGGCAACAGAGAGAGCTTGTAGATCTCCCACTCCCTTGAGAGATGTCAGAGCCAGCAGAAGAGCTACCTTTAGAGTCAGAAGCTTCTTAGAGGCTGACTCTAAGGGCTCAAATGGGGCCCCTGACAGACCTTCCAAGACCACAGAAAGGTCCCAGGAAGGTATGCGCGACCTGCAATTGGGCCGCAGTGTGAGACCATGAACCTCAAAGTTAGAGGATGTTGCCCCACAGAGGCTCGGTCAACAGGGGCATGGCTGGTCAAAATGGACTCCATGTAAACCCTGATTGGAGAAGGAGTTGTAAGAACTCCAGGACTGTAGCTATTGCGCAGTTCACTGTGTCTAGCTGACGTTCCTCACACCACAAGACAAAAAGCCGCCACTTTAATGCATACAATTTCTTTCTGGATGGTGCTCTAGCATTTAACATAGTCTCTACAACCTCAGTTGTGAGACCAGAATCTGTGAGCCGGTGCCCCTCAGGGGCCAGACCCACAGTTTCCATAGTTCTGGCCGAGGGTGATAAATCAGCCCTCCGGCTTGAGACAGTAGATCCCTGCAGATGGGAATCTCCCAAGGAGTTCCGTTGAGCAGGGAAATTATCTCTGAGAACCATATTCGAGCTGGCCAAAAAGGTGCTACTAGCAGCAGACGTAGACGTCTCGGCGAACTCTCGCTAGAACTTGTGGGAGCAATGCGGTCGGGGGAAAAGCATATAGACGTGACCTTGGCCACATGTGCACCATGGCGTCCAGCCCCAATGGTGCGGGAGGAGTTAGGCAGAACCACAGCGGGCAGTGTGTTGTCTCCTTGGAGGCAAACAAATCCACTTCTGCATGTCCGAACCTCCGCCATATGGACTCCACCACTTGTGGGGGAGGCTCCAACCCCCGGGCCTCAGCCCCTGCCTCGACAGGATGTTCCGGAATGTACATTGCTACCTGGAATGTACATTGCACTCACTGACAAGAACTTTCCCTCTGCCCAGAGAAGGATTAATTGCGCCTGCCTGAACAGGGGGCGTGAACTTAACCCTCCCTGGTGGTTGATATACAAGACCACCGCTGTGTTGACTGACACAACTAACACATGGTGACCTCTCAACTGAGGAAGATAGAATTTCAGTGCTGGGAATATAGCCCGCATCTCTAGGGGATTTATATGCCACTCCAGATGAGGGCCGCTCCAAAGACCGTGAGCTGGACAGCCATCTAAGACTGCACCCCAGCCCGTGAGGGAGGCATCTGTCATTACCGTTATGCGATAAGGAGACGCCCCTAAAGTGTGACCTGAGGCTAGAAACTGCGGACACCTCCAAATACTCAGAGCACGTAGGCATTGCCGCGTGACACTGATTTCTCTCAGAGGTTTCATCCTCGGATGAAACCCCCGACTTTTCAGCCACCACTGAAACGGTCTCATGTGCAATAGGCCCAACGGTATGACGTTGGCTGCTGCTGCCATAAGGCCCAACAGTCTCTCGTAGAGACTGGAGGGGATGCCCAGACCCAGCTTTATTTTGCTCAAAGTTGATAGGATTGATCCTACGTGTGTTGGGGATAGAAATGCCCTCATCGTAGTAGAATCCCATATAACCCCTAGAAAAGTTGTCCTCTGCACTGGAGAAAGCATACTTTACTTGAGGTTCAACTTTAGCCAAAAGCTCCTCATGTGGGCGAGAACAACATCTCAATGTTGAAGCGCCAGTTCCCTGGATTGTGCTAGAATTAACCAGTCATCCAGGTAGTTTCGTACACGGATGCCCTGTAGTCGCAAGGGAGCCAGAGCAGCATCCATGCACTTTGTGAAGGTGCGAGGGGATAAAGCTAGCCTGAAGGGAAGAACCCGAAATTGGTATGCGTTGTCTCCAAACGCAAACCTCAGAAATTCCTGTGACTCGGCGATATTGCTATGTGGAAATATGCATCTTTCAGATCTATCGTCACAAACCAGTCCTCAAACTGAATCTGTGGCATGATAAGTTTGAGCGTCAGCATCTTGAACCTGTATGTCCAAAGAGTACAGTTCAGATTATGCAGATCTAAAATTGGCTGCATACTCCCATCTCTTTTGCGGACCAGGAAATAATGGCTGTAACAACCTCCCTCCCTCAGGGAACGGGCTACATGTTCTGTGGTCTCTTTGTCCAAAAGGGAACTTACTCCCTGTGCTAACATTGGGCTCTGCTCTGTGCTGACAACTGTGGTGAGCACACCTCTGAACCGGGGGGGTCAAGCTCTGAACTGGACCTGGTAACCCTTTTCTATTGTAGACAGAACACATGGAGACATATTTGGCAGTAGTTTCCACACTGCCAGATGGTCTTTCAGTGATGCTAGCTTTTCCACATTCTGTTGGAGGGAAAGCATCAGATTTCCGTCGCCCTGTGACAGCTCACTGACCAGAGAAGGCTGAAAACCTGGGATGGCCTTGGCTAGGGCAGGCCCTACAATAGCACTGGGGGCTATCTGCCCTAACAACCTCATGTCCCCTGATACGTCCCTCCGTGGCCCATCAGGACCGTTCCTTCCTTGCCTGCTTTGCTTTTATAATCATTTTTAGATCAGACCTGTTAGCAAGCTGCGGCTATGGCCGCCCAGTCCCCCTGGCTCTCCGTGGGGGGAGGCGGGCCACCACACTAGCCTTCTGTGCCTCCCTCACACTAGCGTTGGCCCAGGCTCCACTTATGGATGCCCTGGTGAACTCAACACGACGGGGAAGGAACTGGCTGAACACCGCCGTTTACTGGTTTGCCTCACGAAACCTGTCAGCGATGGCATTAACCACGCCGCCAAACAGGCCAGGAGGATTAACAGGGGCATCCAGCAAGGAGACCTTATTTTGTCCCCCATCACTGAGAGGTTGAGCCATAGGTGCCTCTCCGCCACAATCAAGCTACCCATTGAACGACCAATATGACGGGCCGTTTGTTTGGTCGCCCGGAGAGATAAATCTGTGGCGCGGCACAGCCCTGCCACTGCCTCGGGCCCAATTCCCTCCCCAGTATCGAGCTCACTCATCAGGTCTGCTTGGTAGGCCTGCAACACTGCCATTGTATGCAGTGACCCACAAGTAAGACCCGCTGCCGCATAGGCTTTGCCCACCAACACCGAGGTGGCCTTACATGGCTTGGAAAGTAAAGTTGGCCTCCCTAAATTACCTGCCATTGATGGAGAGAGGTGTCTCGCAAGTGCCTCCTCCACCTTCGGCATCGCTAAATAGTCATGCTGCTCACTCCCCATGACGGCTGAGTAATCAGTCGCGGGGTTATAAACACGGCTAGTGTATGGTTTTCTCCTGAAACTCAACTCCCTTCGGACGAGAAGAGAGCGAGACGCGAGCGGAGCTGCCTAATTGTGAAATGTTCACAATGCAGACAGACAGACCCTTCGAGAGCTGCCGTCGCATGCTTCATGCCCAAACACTTCGCACAGAAAGCGTGTCCGTCTCCTCCCGTGATGAAACGGGAGCAAGGCGTAACACACTTTCTGAAATCTCTCTCGCTCATTCTTTCTTTCTCTTTTCTTTTTAAAAAGGGATAGAAAATGTAGAGATTTTGAGAAAATATAGAGTAGAAATTAAGCGTCTTTTTGTCACACAAACAACAGACATGCAAATTATTGGAAAAAGGGGTGGGCAGAGCTAAATTATTTAAATGGAAAATATATACAGGTTGAGCTAAGGAATCAGCAACAACAAGAATTTTCACCGTGGCTCTTATTTTCCAAGAGATACGCTCATTTATTGTTTCATTTTTTTTTTGTCTCATTTTTAAGTAACCAGGTCCAAGGTCCCCCACACATAACTTTCAGCTCGATCAGACATGCAGTCCTTGAGAAACATTTATCTGACCTTAGCTCAGCCCTTATGCATGACCATGTCCCAAACTTTGCACACAACCTCAGAATCTTGTCCTATATATATGGTTCAGGTTTTGTGCAAATCCAGACGAAAAGTCATTTTAGAGTTAGAGCTAATGGCCATATTGTTTATTGGACAACATGCTTTTCATAATTATTGAGGGTCACTCTTTGCTGAGTAGTTTGACACCAAAATTGTGAAGTTAGGACAAAAATCCAAGACCAAGTTGTCAAAAGTAGGTTTTGCATTTTATTCAAATTAGCAAACAAATGTAAGAGGGTGGAGTTAAATGGTTCTTTTTTGTTAAATGGCTTTTTTATTCGAGAGAACCCAAGGAATAAGTAGCAAAAAAATATATATATATTGTAGGACTTATGATATTTGAGATGAGCCAAAATGTATAACACATTGCTATAGCACCACCTTTAGGCCAATCAGGTCGGAGTAGCAAGAGGGAGTACTATCCACTGACCAAGTTTCATGTCTCTAGGACTTACAGTTTGGTCTGCACGATCAGTCTTAACAAAGAAGAAGAAGAAGAAGAAGAAGAAGAAGAAGAAGATAATCCTAACAAAAAAATTGGGTTCCAGCACCTTTGGTGCTTGGACCCTAATTGATATGAATAGATTCCATGGCTATATGCTAGAGATTTTAATGTTTCTAAAAACAACAACAACAACATTGATCTAGCTTTCTGTACATTCAAGGCAATTAGCAAGGAAGCAGTTGACACTGATGACCACAAATTGTCCAATGACCTGTCCACTTTGAATAATGCTATAATTCTACAGACAATTTCGTGTACCCTTTAACAATATGTGAACCCCTGATGAGTGCAGGATAATCAAGAGGTCTGGTTCCTTCTATGTTCAAGTCTTACCTTTACGTAAGGTCCACTTTTGACCCCTCTACAGACCTATTTCCCTTCTTACATTTCTGTCCAAAACTCTGGGATATGCTCTTCTCAAAACTCAACACATGTTTCTTCAACTAAATACACTGAATACCAAGCAGTCTTTATACAAGGCCATGCTTTCCATAGAAACTATCAGGTAATGCTCTCCACAAAGCCAGGGAAACTGTATGTTCTCAGTTTGACCTGTCAGGATACTGTGAATCACTAGATTCTCATATTCACTCTTGTTAACAGAGAGTGAGCTACTCTCTGACCTGGTTTTAGGATCAGTCCTTCCACATAGCATAGAGAAATTCAGTTTCATCACCGCACAGCCTCACTCTGGACGTTCTACAAGGATCAGTTTTTGGTCCGTTCTTGTTTAAGTGATTAAGTTCTTGCTGGGTGATCAAATCTCATGACTAGTACCACTGCACTGCAAACCACGTGTAAACCATGTGTCCCCCCAGATGTGATTGAGAACTTGCAAATGCCTTGGTGGAAGAGTGGGGTAACATCTCACAGCAAGAACTGACCAATCTGGTGCAGACCATGAGGATGAGATGCACCTTAGTATTTAAAGCAGCTGGTGGCCACACTGGACACCTCCCCCCCCCCAGCTTTGTTCAGGGACTCATTATACCATTTCGGTACGTCAAATATCTGTGAACCTTGTTCAGTTTATGTCTCAGTTGTTGAATCATTTTATGTTAATTATGTTAATAGGAATATTTACAAATGTTAAGAAATTTGCAGGAAATAAAAGCACCTGCATATGAGAGGAAGTTTCTTTTTTTTTTTTTTTGCTGAGTTTATGTTTCATAGAAGATATCGGAATTCCTGGATCAAGCAATTGAAAATGAATCTCACCATTCAAAAAGCAGAATTGATCTACCTGGATCAGAATTTGCAGTAATACCCTCACAGAGCATTCTCCACTTGACACCAAGGCTACTGGTGTGATGTTAGATGACAGACTCAATATCTCAGATCACCACCAGGTCATGCAGATTTCTTCTTCAAACTAGAGTACTTATTACTTTATATTGCTGCAAATTCAACTTTGTGCACAATACTTCTGAATTAGAGTTTCTGCCTAATAGAAGTGTAGAGGCGGACAACAAATTAAAGGAAAAAATTAACATAAAATGTCTTCGTATGGTGTTGAGTCACTATAAGTAACTAGAACAACTCCAATGTACCAATGTGTTTCAATAAGTCTCTGGAATGTTACTGAAAAGATGAACACCATTCATCCAAAACATATTCCCTCAGTTGGTATTTAATGAGGGTGGTGGAGAATACTGCCTAAAATGCTGGTTAAAAATCTCACATAGGTATTCAATTGTGTTGAGATCTGTTGACTACAAAGGCCACTTACATGCATCATTTTCATACTCATCAAACCATCCAGTGAGTCCTTATGCCCTGTAGTACTAATGAGATTTAACTATCAGCTATCAGTTTCAGTCCTGGATGGCCATAATTCAGCACTGTTTGATAATGTTTCAGGTCAAACACAACTTATTCCCTTAGCCTATGGTGTAACTCATACTTATAAGGGATGTTTTCAATAATAAACTAATAAACCCAATAACAATAAGTACTGTTTCTGTGTAAATTCTGCCTGTGTAGATATGAGGAGAGTAAAATTGCTAAATGCACTAGCAGCATGTTTGAAATTGTGGTAGAAAGGCCTGCCACAGAGCCAGCAAAACTTTTGGGACTAAAGAAGAAATGCAAGTTCAGTAATCAATACAGTGTGTGAAAGTAGCTCTTATTAAGTAAAGACACTCATCAGAACAAGTAAATTGTGTGAAACTGTGTGCTTATATAATATTTGTTTATTAATTTATTTTATTGAAATGATGAACTTGTATAAATTACTTCTTGTTAAAACAGTGTTATAATTATTAGTTTATTAGTGTTATAATAATTTGTTATTTTAAATGACTTTTATTTGCCTTAAATAGAATGGATAAAAAACACAAGCAAGCAACCCTGATTTACACCTGTTGTTGGGAGACGGACAAATTCACAACCAAAAAGAAACTGCTACTAATTGCCAAACTATTGTATATAGGATTATTTAATGGAAATTCCATTTCTCCGCCATTTTCTTGCATGGACTTAACACTTTTTGCAGGATCCTCCCTTAAATGCATATGTACAGTGGATTTAAAAAGTCTGCACACCCATGTTAAAATAGCAGGTATTTTTGGATGTAAAAAAAAATGAAATGAAAATAAATCATTATAGAGCTTTCTATAATCTTTAACATGATACTGCAACCATCAAAATCCAAGTGAAAAAGAAATAGAAAAAGGTTAGGAAAATAAGAAAAGGAAAAAGAAAACAACTGCAATAAACTGGTTGCCTAAGTTGCAAATAAATATCAGCTGTTTCTGTAGGATTTTTATTTTTTGCCATTATCCACAAAGAGCTTACAAAGCATGTATGGAATCTCATTGTTGAAAAGTATCAATCAGGAGAGAGGGACAAAAGAAAGGCTTATCACTCTAAGTGGTGGTGCCAGCAACATGCTATGGTACTGGTTCTCTTTAGCTGGGCCTGGGGCTCTAGTCAGGATAGCGGGAATCATGGCTCCAAATACCAATCTGTTTTGGTACAAAAGCTGCAAGCCTCTGTTCGACATCTGAAACATTTTCGCCATCGAGCATGAGAAATACCCAAAGCAGTAATCAAAGACAACAAAAGAATTGCTTCAGAAGTAGGCGATTTCCATTTTCCATTTTAGAATGGCCCAGTCAGAGCCCAGATCTAAATCCTACCAAGAGGAATTGAAGAGGGCTGTGCAGAGTGGCTGAATTTTTTTTTTTTATATATATATCACAAAAGCTTGAATTTTTAACAGGGGTGTGTAGACCATATATATCCACTGTATCAAAGGTAAAAGTGCATTTTGCACATTCCCTCATGAACAGTGCTTAAATTGCATGTTCTGTTTCACCCGTTTTAACAAGAGGTTGTTGCTAACACCTGGATATCCTCTAGTACAAATGCAGTACAGACTAAACGTGTCAGTGCCCAACAAAGTAGTCAAGCTTTGTACCACAGGACCACTCTGTGTAGCTGATGGCTACTGAAAATTGGTTGAGGTCATTCCTTCTTCTATGAAGTTGATCAAAGCCTTCTGGCAGCAGGGCATGTGGATTGGGAAATGGGAAAACTCGCTGCCAATTCAGTTTATGCATGGTACCAAGTGTATCTGGAGTAGTCCACATTGTTGAAAGCATGAAAAGCAACCCTGTCTTGGGTAGTTGGGATGTTTTTCCAGCCTGTTGGCAAAGAAGCTTCAGAATCACAAAAAGCCAAAAGAACAAAGAAGGTCATGCTAAGGACTCCTAAAAACTTTATCTTAACACTTCACAGGCAGTTCCTTGATCTTCATGACTGCAGGACTGACCTGATCTGCTATTTTAGCTATGAGACCTCGCAAAGTCAGTGATGTTATGAATATTTATTAATTATGCAGTTTTTAGACTAATAAATAAATAAATAATTTGGAGGACATCAAACAACAATTTAATTTTATTTCTGTAAAGAGTCTCTTTAAAATGAGCAGAAAAAAAATCCCATTCTTATATATTAAATTTGATGTTGCAATACAGCAAAAAGAGAAATAATCTCTGTGGGGGTGAATATTTTCTGGAGGCACTGTATATATGCTGAAAACATTCAACATGAACATTACTGTCCTTCACAGATCATTGTTTGGGGAAACTACAGCCGAATGGATCGTAAGTGCTTCATGGGTGTGGCCCGTATTTTATTGGAGGAATTGGATTTGACAAGCATGGTGATTGGCTGGTACAAGCTTTTCCCCACCTCCTCTATGGTGGACCCCACTATGGCACCACTCATTCGCCACTCATCACAGCTCTCACTGGAGAGCACAGTTGGGCCATGCTGTGAACGCTCATAAGACAAAGAACAAAGTTTTTTTTTTTTTCTGTAAGGGCTCTCAAGACCCTTGACTTTAGAGTGCTGCTTGTGCATGCCTGTAGCAGCCATCTGGGGCCTACTAGAATACTTCAGAATCCTCTAGAACCACCCAGAAATTTCAGAAAGTAATCATACCTAAAGAAGTATTCTATTTTAACTGCACTTGGCAGACCAAAAACATGATCTGAAGACTGACTGTCAACGAGTTCATAATTCACAATAATTAAATTGGATTTACTTTATCTGTTCTTCATTAGAGACCTCTCTGTTTTTATCAACATGAGTACAGCTTTGATGGAGACGAAATACATGATTTGTCTTGGCTTATTAATTGTCATTAAAAGGCAAAATGTTGCATCATTTGTGTTGAACACAGCAATACATCACTTTGTATATTACCAATTTGTGTGAAAAAGCAGTGCAGTGGAAATATAACCAACGGTTGCTAACATATGTCACAGAAATAAATTTTTGAGTTATTGTTAACACAAAAGAAATGGACATAAATTAGATTAGACATAAAAATGCTCGTGTTTGGTACTTGGCTCACTCATTCACTTGCTGTTTTCCCCTTCTTGTTTTAACTGTGCTGTTCCTTACCTGGCATTACCTGAAGGGTCATGCCATAGAGTGCTGCAGGGATGATATATTTTAGTAGGCCAACCAGGAGGTTAGCAGCACCCTGGTTCCCTTGACAAAAATCCAGTACGATGTTTTGGATTATTGCAGAAAATAAGTTCTGTGACCAACAAAAGTTTATGATTTGTACACGTTTTGTTCATCAAGATAATTTTCACAAAAATAACTTTTATGAAATTTGAAGCCTTAATACAATCACCACCACCACTAAGCTTCCGAAAGAATTTGAAAAAAAAACCCCACTACAATTGGAAAATACTATGAATTGATAAATCCACAAGTTGGAAAGTTTGAGTTGGACTACTTTGCAAGAGTGCAAGTATAAACACAACAAGGCTGTAGTAGATGAGTTTTCCTGTTCATCGTGATGACTTTTAATGTCACCGACAACCTATGTAGTCCCATTTAGCCATACTTTAGCAACTGCCTTTTTCAAGACACTTAAAACCTTAACAAAATCATGATTGGGGTATTACTGTTGTGTTTTATATGGTAGATTAAAACGTGAAAATATCTTGAGCTTGTGTTAAGTACAGACCTTTCTTCAGGCATTTAACCAAAACCTCATTCAAAAAAACCAACTAACTTTGGGACGATGGAACCGTAAGTACTAAAATGTACTAATTTCTGGGTTTTAGGATTTATTTTTTCATCACTCTATTGCTCACAAAACAGAGGCTAACTGATTTATCAGGCACATACAGGATTTAAAAGGGACATAACTTTAATTGTTGTTGTGACCAATAATTCCACATATTCTAGCTGAGGAATATTAGGTTGCTGAGATGCTTTTTCACAATCAAATAATGTACAAAATAAGGTATAGTTCTTTGTATGTGTAAGAGCTAAAATAAGAATTAGAATGCCAGAAAACAAGTGTTCATGAAACAAATGAAAGTAAATATCTTACACTGCATCATGTGATGGTCTAGTTGAGCACTTCATATTGATTTTTTTCCCTCATAGCTGCTTGTCAAGTGTGAGTGGGCCAAACAATGTTTTTGTTTTTTTTTTTATTAATAATATTATTATAATTATTATTTGAAACCTTTATTGTTGCAAATGCAGAACTTTCAGTAGCAATGTTATAGCATTATATAGTAGCACAGGCATAAAAGCCTTTCTGGTTTGCCAGAATATACAGTAAGATCTAGAGTAAGTGGTTTCAAAAAACAAATTTCAGTACTAGCTGAATATGTAGCAGCTGAGATATATAAATTAAACATGAATATTCTATTGCATTGCACTAGTTTTTGCATTATTTGCAATGGTAATTATTCACATTGTTAAAATATATTACTGATGTTGGGAAAGCAAAGAGAGAAGGTTCTTCATAAAAAAATTACTTGGAGTAATTAAGCCATTACAAATTACATAAAATTAATATATAAATTAAATTAATTGCTAGTTTCTTTTTTGGGGTAATATAAAATCTACAACATATGAAGCAATAAGAAGTAGATATATATCTATATATGCAGTATGTACACATACAGTGTATACACACACATAATGTCTCTCTCTCTCATATATATATATATATATATATATATATATATATATATATATATATATATATATATATACACATAGGGTATAAATAGTCTATACAACACTATATATGGCAATATTTTCTCACTTATCCTTTCAAAAACATTCTAGATCTGTCAAATTGTGAGGGCATCTCCTGTGCACAGCCCACTTCAGGTCACCCTACACATATTTAGTTAGATTCAGGTCTGGGCTCTGGCTAGGTCATTCAAAAACATTGATCTTCTTTTAGTTAAGCCATTCCTTGGTTTATTTGGATGTATGCGCTGGGTCACTGTCATGTTGAAAGGTGAAATTCCTTTTCATCTTCAGCTTACTAGCAGATGCCTGAATGTTTCACAATAAAATTGACTGGTATTTGTAACTATTCATGATTCCCGCCACCTTGATAAAAACCCTTGCTCTGGCTGAAAAGAAGCAGCCCTAAAGCATGATGCTGTCACCACGATGCTGCACCTTGGGTATGGTGTTGTTTTGGTAATGTGCTTTTTTTTTTTTTTTTTTTTTTACACCAAACATACCTTTTGAAATTATTATACCTTTTGCAATTGGTCTCATCGACCATAACACAAACTTTGTAAGCTTTTTGTGGACCATGGCTTCAGCAGTCATATGAAACCAACAAGATATGAAGAAAATCCAACAGAAACAGCTGATCTTTATTATGGGTTAATCAGAATAATTTCATTGATGACAGCTATATGATAATTACTTTTGAACATGAGATTGAATGCTATTGGTTTATTCTGAACACAGCCACATCCCCAATTATAAAAGGGTTTGCACACTTATGCAACTAAGTTCTGACATGATGTATCTTGGATAATTTTTTTTTCCATCACAAAAACCTGCCATTTTAAGAGGGGTGTGTAGACTTTTTATATCCGCTGTGTGTATGTATGTATGTATGTATGTGTGTGTGTGTGTGTATGTATACATGTGTATATATATGTATATATATATATATATATATATATATATATATATATATATATATATATATATATATATATATGTATATATATATATTACATACATACATACATATAGTGGCACGATGGCTTAGTAGTTAACACGTTTGCCTAGCACTGATGGGGAGCTTGAATGTCCTTGTGGGTTTCCTCCCAGTACAGTTTCGTCCCCAGTCTAAAGACATGCATTGTAGGCTGACTGGCATTTCCAAATTGTCCATAGTTTGTGAACTGGTATGTGTGCAATTGTGCCCTGTGATAGGTTGGCACCCTGGCAAGGGTGTCCCCTGCCTTGTGTCCCGCTATCCCTGGGATAGGCTCCAGACTCTCTTGTGACCCTCTGTAGGATAAGCGATATGGAAACTGGATGGATGAATATATACAATGGTGCTTGAAAGTTTGTAAATATTATATATATATATATATATATATATATATATATATATATATATATATATATATATATATATATATATATAAAATAATATCTGCATTAATATGCGCTAAACATCATCAGATTTTCACACAAGTCCTAAAAGTAGACCAAAAAAACAATTAAACAAATGAGAAAAAAATTCTATACTTGGCCATTTATTTATTGAGCAAAATGATTCAATATTACATATCTGTGAGTGGCAAAAGTATGTGAACCTCTAGGATTAGCAGTTAATTTGAAGGTGAAATTAGAGTCAGGTGTGACTGAGCTCCCTGTTTTATTTAGAATGGTTAAAGAAGAATAAAGTTAATGTTTTGGAATGGCCAAGTCAAAGTCCTGACCTTAATTTAATAGAAATGTTGTGAAAGGACCTGAAGCAAGCAGTTCAAGTGAGGAAACCCACCAACTTCCCAGAGTTATAAGCTGTTCTATACTGAGGACTGGGATCAAATGTCGATGTGCAGGACTGATCAACAATTACCAGAAACATTTAGTTGCAGTTATTACTGAACAAGGAGGTCATACTTAAAGCAAAGGTTCACATATTTTTGCCACACATATATGTAATATTGATCATTTTCCCCAATAAATAAGTGACCAAGGATAATTGGGTTCTCTTTATCTTCCTTTTAGTATATATATATTTATTTTTTCATACATATACTAGCTCTCTCCTTGCCAAACATGGAACTTTACATGCTGTTAAGTCAGTAACTGTAAGTAAATTTTCATACAAGTTGTCTTTAATTTGCAACTGTGAGAGCATGTTGGTTTGTGAATCAATAAGCACAGTGTAGTCATGTGCACAATTCACTAAATACAAGATGGAAATAAGTCTCATAAGTGAGACTCAAACAAATAGATACCACAGAAGGGGTAACCATGTCACACCATTAGTTCAGGGTTATGATCTGCTATGAATGTTATTCTCATACTCACAAATATTATCATAATTATGTCTCACTTTAGAAGTCTGTACATTTGTCAGTTACATGGGGCAAGTCATTAAAGGTAAAATTTGATTTTCCATGCTGGCTGAGATTGAGATCCAATATTTTAACTGTTTTTTATAAAAATTTAACTGAACATGTATTTAATGTGGTCAATTATTACTAATGAACTAAAATTACTATTAAAATATAAACATATTGGTTTAATATCTATTACCAAATATTTTTATCTGTCCTCTTTTTTTTATGGACCCATATAATTGCATATGTTTTATTGTGATATATTAATTTGAACTACAAAATAATGTATCTTTGGAATGTAAACATGTCCACATTCTAAAATGATTGAAAATATGTTTAAAAACCATAGTTAGAAAATAGCTTTAATCCCATGAATTGCATAAGTCTTTATATGATTCTGATTATAATACCTGAAAATAAACATTTGATGATTTTCTTCATAATAGATCATCTTTTATGATTTTCATTATCATTATATTTTCTTCTAAAGCAAAGATTTTGTTATGTATTGTTTATTTATAAACATATCATTTATTATACCTGAGCCTGATGGGGTGGGGTGTCAACTCATGATGTTGTGATGAGTTTATTTTAAGTGTTTAAGAAATTTACTTATATTCATTCTATGTATTTGGAGAGTTGTTAAAAGCATTGTAAAGAATAAACTAGTTCATTCTTATTTACAAACTGGATTTGTGTGGTGCAAAAATTAATGTTTGAATATAGTGAGTATATATGCTGACATGAATCTCCACTGAGAAGCTGCTTAGCCCCTAAGACTGCATGCTGCAAATAAAGTCAGCAACCACTCAAATTTGACCATCTGAAGAAAAAAAAAAACATCAGAAGGCTGGCTGTATGGATGTAAGAAACATTGACACACAAAAAAATATTTTCACTTGAGAATAATGAATGTGAAATACAACTGTATAAACTAAGCTCACAACATCTGTTTTCATTTATGAGGGATTTTGTACAGGAATTAAAGCAGGCTTGTGAGGTTAGTGTACTGATTATTTATTTATTTATTTATTTATTTATTTATTTATTTATTGCTGACAAAATTGGGTGTGCTGTTAGGAAAATAATCAACAACAGGGTGGTTGTACTGTGGTGATTATAATTAAATATTTAGTATTGTTAAATGTGTGCAAAACAAGTTATTTCCTGGTATCATGGTTAATCCTGTAATAAGACAAAAGAAAACTCAACAACAATAAAAAGCATACTACAGAGAAATGTGTACTGAACATTCTCTAACGGTATTGATTAAAATAATATTTTAAGTAATAGCCTTACTGAGGAGAAATACAAAGTGCTGACACCGAAGACTAGCTTGAGGTGCCAGTCACATTATCTTTTTAGCTAACTTTATGTTATGTAATCAATTTATGATGAATATCTTATACATTGTGATTTTATGTAATCTGCACTTTCCACAATTAGAGTTCACGCTTTGAAAATGAACTTTTTTTCAAAGAAAATACTCAACCTTCAGAAAACTGTATTTTCCCACGTCAGGCTATCAAATCAGATACCACATGAGCATTTTTTAAATATATTTACAGTGCCCTCCACTAATATTGGCACCCTTGGTAAATAAAGGAAAAATTGTGTTTATTGTTTAACCTTTTGATCTTTTGTTTAAACAAGTTCACAGAAATACTCTGCTCTCATGGATAACAGTCAATTGCAAACACAACACAGGTTCATCAAAAAAAATCTTTGATAAATATAGGTGCGCAACAATTATTGGCACCCTTATGAATTCATATGAGAAAAATATATTTTAAGTATATTCCCACTGATATTTAAAAATTTTTTAGTACACCTGGGTGAATAAGAACAGCAAATTTTTCAACCCTGACTTCCTGTTTCACAGGGGTATAAATATGAGGTAACAATTAGGCCAAATTCCCTTACTCATTCATAACAATGGGTAAGAGCAAGGAATATATCTGTGATGTGCGGCAAAAGGTTGTTGAACTTCACAAAATGGGAAGTGGCTATAAGAACATAGCAAAAGCATTGAAAATCTCCATTTCCACCATCAGGGCAATAATTAAGAAGTTCCAGTCAACTGGAAATGTTATGAATCAACCTGGAATTGGACATATGTCTATATTGTCTCAACACACTGTGAAGACGAGGTTTGAGTGGATAAAAAAATCTCCAATGATCAGAGATGGAGAATACCAGAAGTTAGTTGCTTCTTGTGGTCAAAAAGTCTCCAAAACTACAATCCAAAGTGACCTACATCACCACAAGTTGTTTGGAAGGATTTCAAGAAAAAAGCCTCTACTTTCATCCAAGAGCATATTCAAGCATCTTCTCTTTGCCAGACACTACTGGAACTTCAAATGGGATCGGGATCTATGGTCAGATGAAACCAAAATAGAGCTTTTTGGCAATAAACACCAGAGGTGGTTTTGGTGCACACAGAGAGGTTCCCATATGGAAAAGTACCTCATGCCCACGGTTAAATATGGTGGTGGCTCTTTAATGTTTTGGGGCTGGTTTTCTGCCAGAAGACCTGGACATTTTGTTAGGATACATGGCATCATGGGCACTATCAAATGGATATTAAATGAAAACTTGACTGCCACTGCCAGAAAGCTTAAAATGGGCTTTGGTTGGATCTTCCAGCAGGACAATGTTCCAAAACATACATCAAAATCACTGCAAAAATGGTTTACTGACCACAAATTCAAGGTCCTGCCATGGCCATCCCAGTCACCTGACTTGAAACCCATAGAAAACCTGTGGGGTAAACTGAAAAGGAGAGTCCACCAGCATGGATGTCGAAAATTGAAGGATCTGGAATAGGGCTGTGACGGTGGCCATGACAACCACAACAACGTGATGTTACACTACTGCAGTTGGCGGTAGTGTAACATCACATGCCATGTTAATGTTTGTACTTGAGTGGGCACTATGACAAGTACAAAGTACAATGTTTTGTATACAAGTGTAATAATAATAACAGTTGCAATATTAATTTGTATTTATAGCCTACCATATAGCGGTATATTTTATGTTAATACACAAATTATGTAATCATAAACAAACACCTTATATGTTGTTGTATGATAGTTTGGCATAGGTTTGTTTGAACAATCAAAGAAATTGCAGGTGAATTCTGCAATTTTACTTTGGGTTCTGCCACTGTGATGGATCTTGTTTTGGAAACCAAATGTTACCTTGGCAATCTGGAAACATTTTGGACATGTGCCTAACGAGAAAGGTGAACCAATAAATTTGGATGAAGCCATATGTTGGTTTTGTGGGAAAAAAAAGTGTTCAACCATCAAACACTAGCTTACAAATCTCAGGAGCCATCTCCAGGCATGTCATCCAGCTGCGTTTTTTTAAATTTTATTTAATATTTAGATTTTTAACAAATTATTTAAGTTACCGTTCTACTGGTGTGTGTGTGTGTGTGTGTGTGTGTGTGTGTGTGTATATATATATATATATATATATATATATATATATATATATACACACAAGCATATACACTATGCTTATATATACTACACTTGAAAAAGAAATAAGTATTCCTCAGAGAAACGTGTGACTTTCTTTTTCTTCTTCCCCTCTCCCCTTGCGGGTCAATCACAATACTGTATCCCACAGCACCCTCAGGCTGTTTCTCATTGCAACAAGATGACACAACACGGCTGAATTGAGTTGTTTCAGTGACGGAAGTGCTAAAATAAATGCGCACGTTTTGTTACGAAACAGATATCTTAGCCTCATTTAATCTGTCCTGTTAAACCGCTGTATGGTCTTGGCCACTGTGCTGCAGCTCAGTGTCAGGGTCTTGGCAATCTTCTTATAGCCTAGGCCATCTTTATGTAGAGCAACAATTCTTTTTTTCAGATCTTCAGAGAGTTCTTTGCCATGAGGTGCCATGTTGAACTTCCAGTGACCAGTATGAGGGCATGTGAGAGTGATGACACCAAATTTAACACACCTGCTCCCCATTCACACCTGAGACCCTTATTTAACATTAACAAGTGTTAAATTTAACACTAACAAGTCACATGACACCGGGGAGGGAAAATGGTTAATTGGGCCCAATTTGGACAGTTTCACTTAGGGGTGTACTCACTTTTGATGCCAGTGCTTTAGACATTAATGGCTGTGTGTTGAGTTATTTTGAGGGGACAGCAAATTTACACTGTTATACAAGCTGTACATTCACTACTTTACATTGTAGCAAAGTGTCATTTCTTCAGTCTTGTCACATTAAAAGATCAGGAATCAGAGAAATGACATCTTCAAATGAGTACCAGAGGATATAATCTCTGAGAGGCCACAGCATCTGTTGGTGCCCACCTGGTGCATGCATTTCACTTGAGGTGAGTTTTGTCAGCTGCTAGTATTACTCCTGGGTACACCTTCATAGAGGTGCACCTCTTTCCCACTACATTCTTAATTTGTCAAATGTTCTCAGCCAGTGCAGTAGTACAGATTTAATTTTTCTATTTGTCAAATGAGAGGAGCAGGTGCAGAACATCCAGGCCCTGCTTGCCCTGCATCCAGGTGCTCCATAGCCTGCTTCAACATGTGGGTACGTCAGCAGCAGCCGCCGCGGCCACAGCCCACATGGTCGTATTGAAGACATGACTGCAGGACAATCCAGAAGCGTTCCTGGAATTCTTTGAGCGCACCACGGAAGCATGGACCTGAAGCAGGCGATATTGCAACGAGTTAATAACACTCTCGATCAACACCATCAGCGCTGCCACTCTCTGACACTCAGTGAGCTTGGCCGCCCATTTGTCTTCACCCAAAAGCTGCGAGACAGCTGCTGTAGATGGCTGCTGGCAGAGGGTTGCAACACCGAAGGAGCAGTCAACCTTGTGGTACTGGAGCAGTTTGTTGCCCGGCTCCTGGAGGAGACGGCAGAGTGGATCCATTCCTACCATCCCGCAATGCTAGATGCCACAATCCAGCTGGCAGAGGACCACCTGGCGGTGTATCTGGGGCAGGCGAGCCCCTCCTTTCTCTCTCTGTATCTCTCTCTTGTACTTCTTCTACTCAGAACTCCCTCAGATTAGTGGGAATACTGCTCTGAATTCCTGATGCACAGCCAGCCTCCCATGATTGAGCAGGAATGTACCATGTGTCAGTGAATATACAAGGGAGTACACATCAGGCCTTGGTGGACTCAGGGTGTAATCAGACCACTGTCCATCAAAGCCTGATTCAATGCGGGGCATTAGGAAATTCACGAGTGGTGAAGGTGAGGTGTTTGCATGGGGATGTTCACAAATATCAGCTGGTGCCCATCATGATTCAATTCAGGGGGCAAAAGCATAGAGTGGAGGTGGTGGTTAGTCCTCACCTCACCCATCCACTGATTCTGGGAGCCAATTGGCTGGGGTTTAAGACATTAGCGAAATAAATGTTGGTGGATGGGTCCTGCAGGAATGAAAGGTGGTGTGGAATGTGTGCAGCATTGGCTATGGAGGTGGTGCCAGGCCCATCAACATTGATTCCATGTCATAAGGACACAGACATTCCACCCCTCTTGGCAGGGATATCCTTCTGGGATTTCCCCTTGGAGCAGTCATGCTACAAGACCCTCAGGCATGCCTTTGACCAAGTGAGAGTAATTGGTGGTCAGAAAATTCAGTCTAATGTTGCACTTTCCTACACATATTTTGTTTCTCATCTGTAAACAGATGGGCTGGTTGCACTCTCCCACCCTATGTTCGTCATCCGTAAACAGGGATGGTGGAACAATTTAATCCAAGACTTAAATACATGATTCGTAAACTCCTTCATGACAATGTGTGGAACTGGGATAAGTGGCTTGAGCCCCTGTTATTCACAGTATGAGAGGTCCCACAAGCCTCCATGTGGTTTTCCCCATTTGAATTATTGTAAGGACACAAGCCTCATGGCATTTTATATGTTATTAGGGAAAATTGGGAGGAGGGACCTCCAAAACAAAAACAAAAACAAAATTCAATACGTTCTTGACCTGAGAGCAAAACTCCACACATTGGGGCAATTAACACAGGAGAATTTGCTACAGGTTCAAGTATGTCAACTCTGGCTGTTTAACAGGAGTGCTTGGCTACGGGAATTCACACTGAGATTTAAAGTTCTCATTTTGCCATCCACTTTGAGCTCTGAATTGCTCAATGAAGTGAAGTGGCTTCAAGGATCATTTTAAGTCACACGGCGAGTCGGGAAGTCGACTATGAGGTCAGGCAAACAGATAGAGATGATGCACTTCAAATATCACTTCACAAACCACCTCAATCTCCTAAAACCATGGAGAGAGGCGATTCCTGTGGCTCTGGCGATGGTGCTTCCCAAGAGGGAGGAGTTGGGACCAGAGGAAATTCTAAAAAGTGAGGCCCAACTACCAATTACCTGAACACAAAAAAAAATGTGGTTTGGGATGAACTCATGGCTATGCTCGACATGGGGGTAATCAAGGACTCCCATAGTAATTGTAACATTGTAATGTTGGTTTTGGTGCCCAATACCGACAGGATGGTCCGTTTTGTGTGAACTTTCGAAAAATCAATGTGGTGTCTAAATTTGACACATATCCGATGCCCCACATTGATGAACTGCTCGGTTGGTTAGGCGTGGTTCAGTTTTATTTAACACTGGATTTAACTAAGGGGTATTGGCAGACTCCCCTGACTCCAATATCTCATGAAAAGCCTTTTCCACTCCATTTGGGTTACACCAGTTTCTTACCCTTCCATTTGGGTTGTTTGGAGCCCCAGCAATGTTTCAACGACCATGGACAGAATCCTCTGCCCACACAATGCATACACATTTGCAACCTCTAAGGGCTGTCCTGAGATCCTTTAGGTGGGCAGGACTCACAGTGAACACAAAGAAGTGCAATTGGGTGGGTGGAAGTATGATATCTGGGCTTCCACTTGGGTCATGGGCAGGTGCATCACCAAATTGATTAGACAGCAACAATTGCAGCCTATTATTAAAGGTTTGTACCAATTTTTTTGGATGTCACCATCCCGCAGACTGACCTCACTAAAAAGGGGGCACCAGATCCGGTCTAGTGGACAGAGCCATGCAAGTGGGCTTTCTGTCAAGTTAAAGTGATTTTGTGTGGGGGTTGGCTGTTGCATTCACCTGACTTTTCTCTCCCTTTTGTTCTGCAGACTGACACTTCGGATAGAGGGCTCAGAGCCGTAATACACACACACACACACACACACACACACACATATATATATATATATATATATATATATATATATATATATATATATATATATATATATATATATATATATATATACACAGTTGTGCCCAAAAGTTTGCATACCCCTTGCAGAATCTGATAATCTTAATACTGTTACCAAAATAAGAGGGATCATAAAAATCCCATGTTGTTTTTTCTTATTTAGTACTGTCCTGAATAAGCTATTTCAAATAACATATGTTTACATATAGTCCATAAGACAAGATAATAGCTGAATTTATTAAAATTAACCCATTCAAAAGTTTACATACCCTTGATTCTTAATACTGTGTGTCTTTTTTTTTGTTTTGTGATAGTTGTTCATGAGTCCCTTGTTTCGCCTGAACAGTTAAACTGGCCACTGTTCTTCAGAAAAATCCTCTCCAGGTCCTGCACATTCTTTGCTTTTCCAGCATATGCTGCATATTTTACCCCTTTCCAACAGTGGCTATATCTTTTTCATCTTTTCACACTGAGGACCACTGAGGGACTCGTACATTAGGTGCAAACATTCACTGATGCTCGAGAAGGTAACACGATACATTAAGAGCCAGGGGGGGTGTAAACTTTTGAACAGGATGATAAGTGTAAATTGTTATTATTTTGTTTAAAGATCTTTTTTTTTCCATTTAGTACTGCCCTTCATACGCTATATAAGATGGTTACACATCTCCCAGAAGACAAAATACTAACAATTTACACTGATCATCCTGTTCAAAGGTTTACATGTTGCTGATTTTATCAGAGATAAAGGAACTGAGGATTTCATCTGTCAAAGACTTGTCAGCAGCCACTGGCGTGGTGGATCAGTTGCAGTCAAAGATAGACAATCTTGAAAACAGAGGTCGCCACAAGATTCTGAAGATAGTGGGTCTACCAGAGAAAGCTGAGGGCTCTGGCCCAGTTTCAACATTCCTCCAAGATGCGATTCTAATGTGGTTAGACCTGCCTCCACTCTGGACATGGAGAGGAACCACAGATTTACCACTTTCGCATCTAACAACATGAAACTCCAAGAAGCATTTTAGTTCCGTTTTTGTGGTTCACTGAGAAAGAAACAATTCTGAAAGTGGCTCTGAAGATGACGGTTACTCACAATGGCTCGTAGCTCTGATTTTACTCGGACTTACCAGGTAGTCTGCTGCAGAAACACTTTGAGTTCATCCGGCCAGGCTCAGGTGTCTGCAAGACGTCTGCTTGATGATCTGACGTCAGCTAAGGCTTTTTTGGACTCTCTGGAAAATCAACACATTTTGATTTTCAAAGGAACGAACTGATGATCCCATTGGACATGTATGTACAGTATTCTTTAAGGTAATAACAAGAATGTTATTGCGATCCACCATGTAGATCTGTAAGTGTGTGTATATATTCTGTATACGTGGCTGGTAAATGTTTATTTTTATTTTTTATTTTATTTATTTATTATTATTACAATGGTTTCACTTATTACAGCTAACTATCTATATTGTAGATGTTGGTGGAGCAGGTTGTGATGGGGCTCTATAACTTAATGGTAGACTACTACGTTGCCAGTTGTTTTAAAGTTTCTTGTGCTATTCTGTGACTTTTTGATGTCAATTGTTCCCCATCATTTGATGATGGGGTCTTGGGGGGAGAGTTTTACAGGTTTGTTTTTAGATCTATTTGTGGTACTTTTTTGTTCAAGTTTGGTATCTCTCACTGACATAATTTGTATATTTGTGCATGCTATCAAGCTTATGACATTACCCTATTTGGCTTTCTTGTATGCTCAATGCCCTTAAATTAATAACATGGAACATGAAGTGCATATGTCATGTAATTAAGAGGAAGAAAATTCTGACATTTCTTTAAAAAGAACGTGTATCTATAGTGCTTTTACAGGAAACCCATTGTAAACTCAACATTTCGTTTTTGACTAATACCGGTAAACCAATAAGAACTCACCAGTTTCCTCTGTAAAAAAAAAGGGGGATTCTGCCAAAGCTATGTTGCAGGGCCATTTTATTGCCTATGCTTCTTTAATGAAACTCAGAATTCAGAAAAATAAAGAATTATAAGCTGAAGTAAATCATTTGGAAAATCAACACAAACAGTCGCCAACTCAGGATAATTGGATTTTGTTAAACAATGCCAGAGCAAAGCTCATCTTAGACCACACAGAACACTATTATTATTTTTTAGTAAGCAGTGATATTATGAGTTCAGAAACAGGCCCAGTCGTCTACTGGCCGATCATTTCAAACAGAAGCAGAATGAAAGAACTATAAAAGCAATTAAGACACCTAATGGCAGCATGACCTTTGACCCCCTGGTCATTAGTAGTACTTTTTCTGAGTTCTATAGGAGTCTTTACACGGCTAGGTGCAGTGCCTCCAGAAAGGATTTGCTGAATTATTTACATGAGATTTCTCTTCCTCATATTTCTGAAGATGCTAGAATTCTTTTAAATGGCCTTTTCACCAAGGAAAAAATCTGGCAAGCTATCCAGTCAATGCTATCAGGTAAAGCCCCCAGCCCAGACGGGTTTCTGTTTGAATTTTATAAGCAGTTCTGGCATGAGCTTTGCCCAATTTTAATGCCAGTAATAAATAGTCTTCCATCCATCCATCCATCTTCTATACCGCTTATCCTTTCTTCAGGGTCACAGGGAAACCTGGAGCCTATCCCAGGAAGCATCGGGCACAAGGCGGGGTACACCCTGGCCAGGGTGCCAATCCATCGCAGGGCAATAAATAGTCTTTTAGAAACAAATTCAATTCCTGGATCCTGGTCATTGTCTGTTATTAGTCTGCTCCTGAAAAAAGACAAAGACCCGATGAAATGTTCCTCCTATTGTCCAATTAGCTTACTCAATGTGAACTATAAAATTATGGCCAAATTTTTAGCCCATTTGCTTGAAACCGTTCTGCCTCACATTATTAACCCAGATGAGACTGGATTTGTGAAATCCAGATATGGCACTAACAATATTCATAGAGTGTTGAATATTATAGCTTATTTAAATGCGACTAGGGACCCTGTCTTCATTGTATCTCTCAACACTGAAAAGGCATTTGATAGGGTGGAATGGCCTCTTCGCAGTGCTGGAGAAAATAGAGCTGGGATCTAATTTTATTTGTCTGGTCAAATGTCTATATTCTGAACTTATGGCCTTGGTTAATATCAGTGGGGTGCTGTCCAATAGATTCTCAGTAAATAGAGGTTGCCATCAAGGCTGCCCACTCTCGTCATTGTAATTCTCTTTGGTTATTGAACCACTGGCTGTAGCTGTAACTAATGCTAACATATGGCGTGTATTCAAATTTGTCTAGAGGAACATTATATATCGCTCTATGCAGACAAGGTTCTGCTATATCTTAAATATCCTGAGATTTCAACTGATTTTCTTCTCTCAGTAATTGAAAAATATAGTAATTTCTCAGGATATAAGATTAATCTGGACAAATCTCAAGCTTTATGTATGTATGTTTCCCCTGAAGCCACTTTAAACCCCCCTTTTCATTCAACACCCTCCCCTTTTCATTCAGCCTAATTTGGAAGATCTGTTCAAATACTGTGAAAAGTTTCACAGTATGTGTATTGGGCACATTATTATTATTATTATTATTATTATTATTATTATTAACACAAAGGCCAACATGAAGTTTGTAATGCACTTGGGTGCAAAAGAGAGGAACACCTGGAGATCATTCATACATCAATGAATGAGCAGAGAACAAGAAGAAAAGCACAAGCCCTCCAGCCCAAATCTCCTCTTCCCACTGGTTTGAGCTGTCCTCACTGCAACAAAATATGTATAGCCAAGCTTCCGGACCTTCCAAGATGGTTGATATACACAAACCTACTCTCATGCTTTTCCCAGAGACCCACAGTCTCTTCACAAATGGCAAAAGAGTCCTCTCTTTAGCCATTTGTGAAAAGACTGTGGGTGACTGGGAAAAGCATGAGAGTAGGTTTGTGCGTATGAACCATCTTGGAAGGTCCAGGGTTTGCCTTGGAAGGCCCAGGGTTGATGTTTGACCACATGTCTAAGTTAGAAGAATGCATAAAATATATAATAAGTTACAAGCACAAGTCTGACCCTACCAAGGGTCAGACAAGGAGCAAAGATAGAGGTGACGGCCAACTAAAAGAGGAAAAACTCTACCGTGCAGATAAGCATTAGAATGCCAACTTATCCATGACAAGAGAAAAGTCTGTCACTCATCCAAGGTAGAAATAGATCAAAAGAAGATAAGGAACTAACTGCCAGAAAAGATAATAGACCCTACAGTATAACTGTCAAAAATAATGACATAAATAATGTTGCAAGAGATAAGGGCAGCATTAAAATAGAAAACCCAAGACATAATGAGGATATGTGTGGAGACTTGTGATTGGATGTGCAAAAAGAGGAAACATTTCTGATTGTTTAAAGTTGGATAAGCGGAATATGCATGGAATGTATACATGTATAAGGAGACTGTAAGCCAGCTGTGATCTTAGGTGCAATCTACATCTTCATGTGACATGCATCCCTGGTACCAGCCTGTTTGTTCGCTGATTTCTAATAAACCTACTTCATCTGAATCAAGTGCTGGCCCAAATTTAGCCTATTACCCCAAAACACTTAAAATTCAACATAGAAGCAAATACTCACATCTGTGAACCCAGTTGGAGATAGAAAAAAAAGACACCAGCCGTGAGTGAGAAGAAGCAAGGGTCCAGATTTATTTGTTCCGTTCCACCACACGAGATCCACACCGATGAGAATTCTCAGACGTGATCTGACACCTGGAGCTCAAGCTCCAGTATTTATACTGTATTTACACAGTAGATAACCAATATATTTTAGAAAGACTATGATATCAATACCAATAGGGTTAAAAAATAGCTCATCTACATTACCATTATGTTTTGAAAGAGGCTTATCAAATTTACCATTATGTTTTGAAAGAGGACTTTTCTGACTACCATTAGGATTGAAAGTGGGAGAGAGACAAAACAATTTAGAGAGACCTTGGTCTCATTATTATCTCGCAGGGGCAGCTTGACTCAGCTACCCTTATAAATGGCTCCTCATGGTTTTCTCTTAAAATTAAGGCCTCCGTCGTCTGACCCTTCCTTGCGAGACAAGAATCTTCACCGTCTGAATTATGAGTAAGTTTCTTTTATATTTTTCTGTATTTCTGGTTTATAATTTACTTTCATATTTGCTCTATATCTCTATTTTATATATAGTTATACTATATACTGCTTGCAAATGGTTTACTGTACTTCCTACTTCATAATATCATTACATTACCCTTCTAATATCCTACATATCCTACTACTCTTTATATTACCCTTATAATATCTTAATACTCCTTTTTATTATTCTTATAAAGTTATAATGTTATGTGTGTGTGTGTGAGAGAGAGAGAGACAGAGAGAGTGTGTGTGTTATGTCTGCACGCCTGCCCTTGACTGTACGAGAGTGTGTGTGTTCGCACTCCTCAGCTCTTATACTTCTCTGTGACTAATAAACCATAGTGTGTTACTCTTAAAAGATCTTAAAGTGTGAATCCAATTCGTCAATATCCGCCTAATACCGCTTTTGTGTGTCTAGGTGCCCGTCGTCATTTTTTCTTCTCTCCTTTACTGGAGGGGCTGGATTTGGATCTGAACACCACTATCAGCTCGCGCATCTCACTGCTGACATCATGGTGCTACTTAACATTCTTCGCAGCACCCCCTCTGGAGATGGAAATGCGGGGTCCCCCCCAGATACAGAATCCACCCCGTGAATGTGTGTTGACGCCTCTACACAGACAGACCCTCCCTCCAGCTTTCCGTCTGAGGATGATGTCACCTTCTCTGATCTGGGCTCTGACCATTCTTCCCTCTTCTCACCTGTCAGTCCGCCGTACTCTCAGTGGTCTCCTTATTTCACCTTTGCTGACTATCCCATGTCCCCAGGACACCCCATTTTCTTCCCCCTACCGCTCTCCTCAAGATTACGCACCCATCAGTCCTGTGAATTTTCAATAAAATTACATATTACTCATACTAGGTCTCCCTCATGTTTATTTCATGTCATTTTTATCCACAACACAAGTCTTCGTGACTTTGGCTGTTTTATTCATCTTGAGTGTAAGGTAGACCTTTTAATGAATTTTATCATTTGAATTTATGAGCTAGCAGGTAAATGTAGGTTGGAGAAGTAAAATATCCTAGAGAGGAAGATCTCTGATTTATATATAATGCTGTCTAATGTTGGTCCTTCAACCTTTGACTCTTTGAGGATGACTTGTGAAAAGGACATTGGTAATGTTTCAGTGATGAGGAGTGGGTATCTGTTTTTTCATGTGATTTCCCTAAGGGTACTTCAATTTCAGCCCATGAACAAAATTTTTGATTTATCCAATGGACCAATTTAACACCAGTTCACCTCCACAAAATATTCCCCAGTACTTCACAAATATGTTTCATATGTAAGGCAGACATTGGCACAGTGATGCATGTGCTTTTGGATTGTGATAAGATCAAAGATTACTGGAAAGAGATTCACAAAATTACACTAAAGATTATTGGGAATACATTTACATTTACATTTATTCATTTAGCAGACCCTTTTATCCAAAGCGACTACAAATGAGAAAATACAAGCAAAGCGATATATCAAGCAGAGCACAATACAAGTAGTGCTACCATACAGGATCCGTTAATTGAGTTCCAGAAGAAGCAAAGTGCGCAGAGTAGAGGTGTAAGTGCAATTTTTTATTTTTTTTTTTTTGAGTTGGTTAGGTGTTCATGGAAGAGGTGGGTCTTTAGCTGTTTTTTTGAAGATGGTGAGAGATTCTGCATTCCGGATTGAGGTTGGAAGTTCATTCCACCACTGAGGAACAGTTAGTTTGAAGGTTCTGGAAAGGGACCTTGAGCCACGCTTAGTAGGAACTACTAAGCATTGGTTGCTAATCGATCGCAGATTGCGTGAGGGAACGTAAGCCTTCAGGAGAGAGTTGAGGTAGGAGGGTGCTGTTCCAGACAAGGTCTTGTAGGTGAGCATCAAGGCCTTGAATTTGATGCGGGCGGCTACAGGAAGCCAGTGGAGGGAGATGAAGAGGGGTGTGACATGGGTTCTCTTGGGCTGGTTGAAGACGAGGTGTGCTGCAGCATTCTGAATCATCTGAAGGGGTTTGATGAAGCTGGCTGGGAGGCCCGAAAGTAGTGAGTTGCAGTAGTCCAGTTTTGAGATAACAAGAGCCTGGACTAGTATCTGTGTGGCCTGTTCAGTGAGGTAGGGTCTGATTTTCTTGATGTTGTACAGGATGAACCTACAGGACCATGCAGTTGTTGAGATGTGGTCTGTAAAGGTCAAGCTGTCATAAAGAATCGCCCCAAGGTTCCTGGCCGTCCTGGTTGGCTTGAGTGTGGTTGAGCTGAGCTGTACAGTGAGGTTGTGGTTGATTGAGGAACAGGCTGGGATGACGAGAAGCTCAGATTTTGCCAAGTTGAGCTTAAGATGGTGTTCCCTCATCCAGACCGAGATGGTTGACAGGCAAGCAGAGATGCGTGCAGAGACAGATGGATCGTCAGGCTGGAAGGACAAATAGAGCTGAGTGTCGTCAGCATAGCAATGATATGAGAAACCATGAGACTCAATCACCTGCCCTAGAGATGTAGTGTAGATAGAAAAGAGGAGTGGACCCAGAACTGACCCCTGTGGAACGCCAGTTGTGAGTTGCTGAGTTTCAGAAATACCTCCCCTCCATGATACCTTGAAGGATCTGTCAGAGAGATAGGATTCCACCCAGCGCAGATTCCACATTTGCACTGTCTCCAAATGTATACCTTAGGAATTATAAAATTGATGTGTCTTGACTGTGACAAAGAATGTGTATTGAATTTTTGCATACAATGGGGGAAATAAGTATTGAACGCATCAAATTTTTTTCAGTAAATATATTTCCAATAAAGTTATTCACATTAAATTTTCACCAGACATCAGTATTAACTCAAGAAACTGAGTTTATGTAAATGTAAAGTCCATAAATAAAGGTATGAGTAATAAAGTGGAATGACACAGGGAAAAAGTATCGAACACATTAAGAAAAAGGAGTTCTCCAAGGCAAGGTAAGGCAATGAACCAGCTGAAATCCATAAGTATTTAGAAAGTAATTATATCTCCTATCTGTTCAAATTTATATCAGCTGGATTAGTAAATTGATGGAATATAAAAAGGCTTTTCATTACCAAGGTGTCACACAAGAAACATCTCATGATGGGTAAAAGCAAAGAGCTCTCCCAAGACCTTTGCAACCTTATTGTTGCAAAACATATTGATGTAATTGGATACAGACGTATTTCCAAACTTCTGAATCCTCCAGTAAGCACCATTAGGGCCATTATCCGCAAGTGGAAGCAACATCACTCCGTCATCAACCGGCCACACACAAGAGGTCCTTGCAAGATTTCTGACCAGGGAGTCAGAAGAATAGTCAGAAGACTAGCCCAAGAGCCAAGGACCACTTGGAAAGAGCTCCAGAAACACTTGGAGGCAGCAGGTACCATCATCACAGAGAAAACTATAGGTAATACACTCCACTGCCATTGCCTCTATGCACGGTCACCCTGCAAGATGCCATCACTAAATAAAAGGCACGTCAAAGCTCGTTTAAAGTTTGCTACAATTCATTTGGACAAGCCTATGAAATACTGAGAGAGTATAGTCTCGTCAGACGAGAGCAAAATTTAACTTTTTGTCTATTATACTACACACCATGTTTGGAGAAGAAATGGCACTGCACATCACCCTAAAAACACTATACCAACAGTAAAGTTTGGAGGTGGAAGCATCATGGTGTGGGGCTGTTTTTCATCACATGGTACTGGCAGACTTCCTTCATATAATTGAAGGAATGATGAATGGAGCCCTTTACCGGCAGATTTCTGAGAGGAATCTGCTGCCATCTACCAGGATGATAAAGATGAGACGTGGGTGGACCTTCCAGCAGGACAACGATCCAAAGCATAAAGCAAAGGAAATGCTCAATTGGTCTCAGAGAAAAAAAACTCAAGGCGTTAGAATGGCCCAGTCAATCACCTGACTTGAATCCAATTGAACAAGATTTAAAGACAATATGTTTCGAAGAATGGGCCAAAATCACACCTGAATACTGCAGTCGATCAATTTCTTCATACAGGAAGTGTCTTGAAGTTGACATTAAAAACAAAGACTTCTTCACTAAGTATTAAATAAATTTCAGTTATCATGTTAAATTTTTCAATTCAATTCAATTTTATTTGTATAGTGCTTTTTACAATAGACATTGTCTCAAAGCAGCTTTACAGAAATATCAACACGGTATACAGATATTAAAGATGCGAATTTATCCCAACTGAGCAAGCCACTGAGTGGCGATGGTGGCAAGGAAAAACTCCCTAAGATGTTAAGAGGAAGAAACCTTGAGAGGAACCAGACTCAGAAGGGAACCCATCCTCATCTGGGTAACAACAGATAGTGTGAAAAAGTTCATTATGGATTTATATGAAGTCTGTGTGGCCTTAGAAGCAGCCATAGTCCCAGCAATCTGGAATTGGAGTACATGAGAAATCCATCCAGATGTAGGACATCCGAAACGGATCAGGCAGGTCCGGAGAGCAGAGAGGATCAGGATCTCTAGTATCTCCATAAAATCGTGTGTGGCTCGACAGAAGGAGAGAGGGAGAGAAAAGATTGTTAGGACTGTGCTTAGCATAACCGAAAGTCTAGTCAGGGAAGGTTTGAGTAAACAAATACGTTTTAAGCCTAGACTTAAACACTGAGACTGTGTCTGAGTCCCGAACAATAATTGGAAGACTGTTCCATAACTGTGGGGCTCTATAAGAGAAAGCTCTTCCCCCTGCTGTAGCCTTCGCTATTCGAGGTACTGTCAAATAGCCTGCACCTTTTGATCTAAGTAGGCGTGGGGGATCATAGAAAACCAAAAGGTCGCTTAGATACTGTGACGCGAGACCATTTTTAGGTTAATAATAGTATTTATAGGTTAATAATAGTATTTTATAATCAATGCTTTCACTGGGAGCCAATGCAGTGTTGATAAGATCGGGGTGATATGGTCGTATCTTCTGGTTCTAGTTAGGACTCTAGCAGCTGCATTCTGGACTAACTGGAGTTTGTATATGCTCCTACTGGAACATCCAGACAGTAAGGCATTACAGTAATCTAGTCTAGAGGTGACGAATGCATGAACTAATATTTCTGCATCATGTAGTGACAATTTATTTCTTATCTTAGAAATATTTCTGAGATGAAAGAAGGCTATCCTATAATATTATCTACATGAGCATCAAATGATAGGCTGGAGTCAATAATCACACCAAGGTCTTTTACTACTGCACATGATGAAACAGAAAGACCATCCAGAGTAACTATGTGATCAGAAAGCTTACTTCTAGCTACACGTGGTCCTAATACAAGTACTTCTGTCTTATCAGAATTAAGTAAAAGGAAGTTAGTTAGCATCCAACGTCTAATGTCCTTTACACAATCCTCAACTTTACTAAGCTGATGTCTGTCCTCTGGCTTCGATGAAACATACAAATGTGTATCATCAGCATAACAGTGGAAGCTAATTCCATCTTCACGAATAATTTTGACCTAGAGGTAGCATATTTAAAGTAAAAAGCAGTCGGCCTAAAACAGAATCTTGTGGAACACCAAATTTATCCTTGGTATGTGTTGAGAAGTCTCCATTTACATCTACGAACTGATAACAATCGGCCAAATCAGACCTGAGCCATGAGAGGACTGTTCCCTTAATGCCAACAACATTTTCTAATCTATCGAGGAGAATAGTCTATCTATAGTATCAAAAGAATACTAATACTAATAGAATCTATAGTATCAAAAGCTGCACTAAGGTCAAGTAACACAAGCAACGAGACACAACCCTGATCAGAGGCCAGTAGTAGGTCATTTATTACTGTAACTAATGCTGTCTCTGTGCTATGATGAGTTTTAAATCCTGACTGATACATTTCATGAATGTTGTTCCTATGCAAGTATGAGCTGCTGTGCTACAACCTGTTCTAAGATCTTGGAGATGAAGGGGAGATTTGATATAGGTCTATAGCTATGCAAGTATATAGCTGCTGTGCTACAACCTTTTCTAAGATCTTGGAGATGAAGAGGAGATTTGATATAGGTCTATAGCTGGACAGTTGAGAGGGGTCAAGGTCAGGTTTTTTAATCAGTGGTTTAATAACTGCTAATGTAAGTGATTTAGGTACATAGCCAGTGCTAAGGGAAGAATTGATTATATTAACAAGTGGTTTAATTACTCCAGGACAAATCTGTTTAAAGAAACATGTAGGTACAGGATCTAGTATGCAAGTTGATGAATTTGCTGAAGAGATTAATGAAGTTAGTTCGGTCTCTCTAAGAAGAGTAAAACATTCTAAACATTGATCTGATATTGCTATATTATCATCTACAGGGTTAGTTACAATACTGTCTGGTTTTAATTTAATAGCCTGAATTTCACATCAAATATTTTCAATCTTACCAATGAAAAATTGAATGAAATCTTCACTGCTATGTAATGATTGAATGCTTCTTTCTGTAGTGGTTTTATTCCTAGTTAATTTTGCTACTGTGTTGAATAGAAATCTAGAATTGTTTTTGTTATCTCCTATTAAGGTGGAGAGATAGACTTTTCTAGCATCGCTAAGAGATTTTCTATAGTTCAGTAGGCTCTCCTTCCATGCTGTTTGAAATACTACCAATTTGGTTTGACACCATTTACGTTCTAATTGTCAAGTGGTCTGTTTTAAGGTACGCATTTGATCGTTATACCAGGGTGCTAGTTTTTACTCTCTAATTAATTTTCTTTTGAGTGGAGCCACTCTATCTAGCGTGTAGCAGAGTGTTGACTCTAAGCATTCAGTCGCCTGATTGAGTTCTATCGATCAGACGGTGATCCAAATCTAATTGATGTCTCTGCGAGGTTATTTATGAAGCTCGGTGCAGTAGCTGATGTGAAAGTACGTTTTACGCAGTAGCAAGGCGAGGTGGAAATATTATGATCAATACGTATTATGAATGAGATAAGATAATGGTCTGAGACAACTTCACACTGGAAAAATTACAATATTTTTTATATTTAATCCGTATGTTAGTATGAGGTCAAGAGTGTGACCACCATTATGAGTAGGTCCAATTACGTTCTGATTAATCCCTATTAAATCTAAGATGGACACAACCTCTGTTCTCAGAGGGTCTTCCGGGTTATCAAAATGAATATTAAAATCATCGACGATTAATGCTTTATCTATAGAAACAACCAGGTTTGAGATAAAGTCTGCAAATTCACTAAGAAATTCAGTATATGGCCCTGGGGGTCTGTAAATAATAATTAGAGGAATTGACTTATTTTTTGTGGCTACATAAGTTATGCTGGTATAAAGAATTTCAAAAGAATTAAATTTATAACTAGGTTTTTGTGTAACACCTAGATTTTATGGATGAGACTAACACCTCCTCCTCTATCAGTTGAACAAGGCTGATGTATATAACTGTATCCAGGAGGACTGGCTTCATTTAATGCTATGTACTCGTTTGGTTTAATCCAAGTTTCCGTTAAACACATTAAATTACATTCCTGATCAGTAATGATTTCGTTAACAATAAGAGCCTTAGACGCAAGAGATCTATTGTTTAATAGTCCTAACTTCAGATAAAGGTGCTGGATGTGCATTCAGTATGATCTAATTTTATGTTAATTAGGTTACTAAAACAAACTTTCTGAAATTTTCTATGTATTTGTATAGCTCGGGGAACAGACACAGTCTCTATATTATGTACTACAGGTGTTGAACTATTAATTGAACATTGCTTATGATGAACGTTGTTATTGTAGGAAGATGTACTTACGGTAGGCACTCATTTGGTGTGTAGCATCTTGGAGATGTTGTCTGGCAGCAGTTCCGCTCCGAGGCTGCTGGGGTGCAGACCATCAGGACGAAACAACCTAGGACGTTCCCAGAACAGATTCCAGTTATTAACAAACAGCAAATTCTGTTCATTACAACAAGAAACTAACCAGTCATTTAAAGCAAGAAATCTACTGAACTTTTCAGCTCCACGTCTGTATGTGGTAAGAGGTCCAAAGACGATGATCTTCACGGTGGGTAATCTGCCTCGTACCGTCTCGATCAGGCTGGCGAAGTCCCTCTTCAGAACCTCTGTCTGCCGCAGCCTGATGTCGTTTGCCCCCGTGTGCAGCACCAATGTGATCGTCCTTCTTCAGGATCCCAGATACCGCAGCAACTTCAAGGACACGAGCACCAGAAAAACAATGTGTGTGGACCTTACCCTTTGCTGAAGCGACGCGGACGTTTCGCACAATGCGAATGCCCCCGTGTGCAGCACCAATGTGATCGTCCTTCTTCAGGATCCCGGATACCGCAGCAACTTCAAGGACACGAGCACCAGAAAAACAATGTGTGTGCACCTTACCCTTTGCTGAAGCGACACAGACGTTTCGCCTGACGATCAAAGCGTTTGGTCTGGTCTGACGGAGAGGGGAGAAGCGGTTCCTGGTTGGGATCTTGTACACCAGAGGTGGAGAGGTCCTCACCCATGGTATGGCTCTTGCCTTTCACTGCTGGTGCACCCAAGGTCCGTGGTGAGTCGGCGCCAGCGTGACGGAGACCTCGGCTGGAAAAGTCTTGGGTGCACGGACCCTGCACAGAGAAACACATGGCGTAGAGGGCCTGGGAGTGGTAATACGACACTGCGTGCTTACCTTGGATGTGTAGGCAGAGGCACAAGAAGTTTCCAGCACGGTTCTTCGCTCTAGCAGCTGGTCCTGCTTGTCGAGTAGGCCGCAGATCTGTTTCTCCACATTCTCCAGTTCCAGCAGCACCATGTGCAGCTCGAGCGAATCCTCATCTGCACTCAAAAGTGAAGAAACAACAGACATATTTGCTTTTAAAAAACAGCGGTAAATGAGATAAATGTGAAATGTAAACAAGGTTAGCGGTAAGGTGATGCTAGTGGGCTACAAGCTAGTCACGGATGTTTGTAAGAACCAATAAAACTTAGCAATAGTGCAACGTTACGATTGTTTTATCTAAAGTAGTATCAGTTATATTTGTAAATGTTGTAAAAATAAAAAGAAATAACGTAAGGTTAAATATATATATATATATATATATATATATATATATATATATATATAATTTTAAAGTATAGAGATTAGAAGAATAGCGTCAACTCGAGGGAGACTGCTTCCTGTGACACTTCCTGCTTCCTCGGTTGCCAAATCCTCTGGCACTTACACCTCTACTTTGCCGATCAGCAAAACCTTCTGTGGCATGTTCAATACGTTTTTCCTGTATCGTTCCACATTATTACACATAACTTAATTTATGGACTTTAATGTTTGGATTTCTTTTTATGTGTGAATTTCTTGAGTTAATACCAAATTTCATGTGAATAGCCTCATTGGAAATATAGTTACTGAAAAAAATGTTGACGCATTCAATACTTCTGTCCCCCACTGTATATTGGGTGAAAAAAGTATACTATTGTTATGGTCAACCCCACAGATACCCTCAGTCAGTATGTGGATGAGTCAGGCCGCTACTCTTTTAGCATTGGAAAAATTAACTTCCGACATACATCAACGTCTGATGCTTTCTGGTGCACTTGGTCCTCTCTTTGGACTCTTTGTATTTTCGTCTACTGAATTTTATGTTCTTTCCTTTCTCAGATATGCCCTGTTGTATGTGGGGTTTTTTGTGTTTTTTGTGTTTTTTTTTTTTGTTTTTTTTCTTTACACAATATATCTAAGGAATATAAGCTAATATATGACTGTACATGTGTCACAGCTCAGTCAGATCAGAACTCAATTTCCCAAGATGCAACACTCACTTCTCATGCACGCATGCGCTCACCATCCCCGGAGTTCTGATCAGACACACCTGGCACCAATCACACACACACACTCTCACCGCTAGTACTTAGGGATGTCATTCACCTAGAGTCAATGCGAAGTATACGTTCAGTCAACTCATTTCTCTGCGTTACCAAGCCGATCTAGTTAGTTAGTCTTCTCGTTATCCTCGACCCTTGTTTCCGGTTTCGACTACGCTCTCTGCCTGACCCCATTTGTGTTGTTCGTCCGATCACTTGACCATTGCCTGTCTTACGACTACGTTTCTTGAACTTCCCGATACCACGCTCTACACCTGCCGCCCGCTTCTGCTTCCGTGCCGATTCGAGGTTCGTGACAACATGATGTCCTGAGATACCAGTAGCACTGTTGTGTTATTGTTTAAAATGTCTAAAAAATAATAAAAAATAAAATTGAAAAAAAAAACAAAAAAAAAAACTGTAGTCTATGATGGCGCACAGTACCTCAAAGTTTATTGGGAAGTGAGTGAAGGCAAAAGTAGCACAGAATAGGGAGAAGTAAAACCAGCAGAGTTAGACCAGCAGGCTAATAACGTGGAAACTAGCCATCCATGCCTTGTCCAAGTATAAATTAGAGATTTGGTCTAGTAGTGTTTGGGGGGGACAGGGGCAGGTTGAGCTGAATGGATGGGCTTCGGGGAGAAGGATGCAGAATTCCTGAAATTTGAAATGGGCGAGAGAATCAGTTTTATCATTGTTAAGACCTGGTAGGTAAGTGGCTTTAATTCTGAAATTTTTGAGATGCATAATGGAGAACAAAAGGAAATTTGTGATCATTAGCGGGATTTGAGCTTCAGAGAGATAATTGCGTGAGAGAGAGATAATGGAATATCTTAGGGCTGCTATGGCCAAAAGTTAAGTGCACTGCAAAATAAATTTTTGGTCTCTGCCTGACACTGAAAAGAAGCCACTGGGAGGGGTGGGAGTGAATCATTTTAGAGGCATCTAAAATGACAGCCTAGTGAGGTGGCTTTGCCCATGGTTTTTCTAAATTGAATGGCATGATCCACACAGGCGTATAACAAAGAGAATAGGTCTTTGGGAATAGGGCTGTTGATGCTGGGGGTTGTGCTGTTGTGTGGGCATGGCAGAAAGAACCACATACAGGGCAGGAAATGGCCCCGGCTGGTAAAGTGTCTGCTAATGGGTTGGGGCTCTATTAGTGACTAGGCCAGTTTAACTGAAGCACTGAAAGTATGTTGCTGCCTTAGCTGGAAAGGACTTGTGGTGCTCGTAGAAGAGGGATCTGCCGTATTTGAGATCTGGGTCTGAAATAATAGCTAGGTAAGTATCTAGCTCAGATGTCCTGCCTGGGAAAACATCACAAATATTATAACAGTTCATCAGCCTAGGCTGCTAGGCTAGGCGGCGGCGGTTTGAGCACAGATACACTGGAGGCCACTTAGGTGCAGAACTTGGGGGGTTTTATTAAACAGTGTGTGTGGGTGAGAAAAAGGGCTGGTGGAATGCGGTGCTCAAGGGATGGTGTCATCCTCGGGGGTGTAGAGAGAGTGATGTGGTCTCCCACAGAGGTTGAGGCCCTTTTTGAAGGTCAGGGAGCTCTGGGGAGGCAGCCAGGGAGCGAAGCCCTCTTCTGTGGCCGTATCTTCTGTGAAAAATAGAGAACAAAAGGTTAGCATTATTTTGCAGACAGTCCCTCCCTTTGGTAGAGGAGGAAGGCCCTTTTATATGCTCCCGTCAGCTGCTGGATGGTGGAAAGCTGCTGCGCTGATCATTATCCGCCAGCCGTGTGTTTCTGTGACTCCTCCTCGCAGCCACATACTCTCCGGCTGTCCAAAACATTAGTGGTGCTGAAGTGGAGCTGTCCTTTCAGAATCCTGGCGGCAGTTGTGGGAGGATCGCTTTTCCTCTTTTGCGTGCCGGCCGCCGGCCTGTCGTCACACAGTATACACCGAAAGCCACATTGAATTGTGCGTATTATAGACTGTTAGGGAGTCTAGGTTCACATCCTTATAAGATTATGGGAAAAATATCCCTAAGGTTGACAGTGCTTTGTCCAGGATGATGAAAGTGCATAGCAGGATTTTTTTATGTCATGCTTGCTAGGATCTGGCTTATGGAGCTAAGCAGGACAGCAGCTGCTGGCAGAATGAAAGGGGCTCTGCTAGATGATGTGGGGAGAACTGTGATGTGGTGATACATCAACTGGGGAAACTCTGGAGTGGTACAAGGGGAGAGCTGAGGGAGGGCAAGAGTAGTTGAGGAGGAATTGGGTTTTCTCCAGAGTTGAAACTTTGTTGTCCAGTCTATTAATGGAGTCCTTTACTTTGAAGAGCATGGGGTTCAGTGTATCTCTGTGTCTGTGTGGGGTCTTTTGGCTGAAGTATAAAGAAGCAGTAAAAAGAAGGTAAACAAATCTTTATGGGATAATCTGGTTGAAGGGGTGATGTTACAATTGAAGAAGTTTTCTAAAAGTGTCCTCCACTAATATTGGCACCACTGGTAAATGTGAGCAAAGAAGGCTGTGAAAAATTGTCTTTATTGTTTAACCTTTTGCTGTTTTGGTTAAAAAAAATCACAACAACAAAAAAAAGGAGCTCCAGGAGCTCCAGAAGACTCTCGGGGATGCGCTGTCTACTATCCAGCTTGACCTGCAGGCCGTGAAAACACAGCTGGCTAGTGATAAAGTTGCTACCGAAGCTACCATATCAACACTGAAAGGTACTGTTGGGGAAATGGAGCACGCTCTCTCCGGTTGCACTGATGACATAGTTCACATGAAGACTACTATCGAGTCTCTCACTGTGACCGTGACTCAATTAGAGAATAAATGTGAGGATTTGGAGTCGAGGTCACGGCGCAATAACGTTAGGATAGTCAGAGTTCCAGAGGGCGCTGACACCTGTACAACTGCTGCTGTAGCGGCCTTGTTAAAGGAGGCGTTTGGTCTGGAGAAGGAGCCGGTTTTGGCAGTATTCCAGCATGATAATGACCCCAAACACACCTCCAAGACAACCACTGCCTTGCTAAAGAAGCTGAGGGTGAAGGTGATGGACTAAACCCTATTGATCGTCTGTGGGGCATCCTCAAACGAAAGATGGAGGAGCACAAGGTCTCTAACATCCACCAGCTCTGTGATGTAGTCATAGAGGAGAGGAAGAGACTCCAGTGGCAACTTGTGAAGCTCTGGTGAACTCCATACCCAAGAGGGTTAAGGCAGTGATGGAAAATAATGGTGGCCACACAAAATATTGACATTTTGGGCCCAATTTGGACATTTTCACTTAGGGGTGTACTCACTTTTGTTGCCAGCAGTTTAGACATTAATGGCTGTGTGTTGAGTTATTTTGAGGGGACAGCAAATCTACACTGTTATACAAGCTGTACACTCACTACTTTACATTGTAGCAAAGTGTCATTTCTTCCGTGTTGTCACATGAAAAGATATAATCAAATATTTACAAAAATGTGAGGGGTGTACTCACTTTTGTGAGATACTGTAGCTATGATGTGTGGCAAAAGGTTGTTGAGCTTCACAAAATGGGAAGTGGATATGAGAAAATAGCACAAGCATTGTGCCCATTGTGAAAATGCCCATTTCCATCATCAGGGAAATAATTAAGAAGTTCCAGTCAACTGAAGTTGTTATGTCTCAGTCTAGAATTGGACTTGTGTCTATATTGTCTCAACACACTGTGAAGAAGATGGTTCGAGTGGCCAAAAAATCTCCAAGGATCACAGATGGAGAACTGCAGAAGTTAGTTGCGTCTTGGGGTTAGAAAGTCTTCATGACTACAATCCGAAGTCACCTACATTACCACAAGTTGTTTGGAAGGGTTTCAAGAAACACGCCACTACTCTCATCCAAAAACAAACTCAAGCATCTTCAGTTTGCCCGAAACTACTGGAATGTCAAATGGGATCAGGTTCTATGGTCAGATGAAACCAAAATAGAGCTTTTTGGCAATAAACACCAGAGATGATTTTGGCACACATAGAGAGGTAGCCATATGGAAAAGTACCTCATGCCCACAGTTAAATATGGTGGGGCTCTTTAATGTTTGGGGTCTGTTTTTCTGCCAGAGAATCTGGACATTTTGTTAGGATACATGGCATCATGGGCTCTATCAAACATCAACAGATATTAAATTAAAACCTGACTGCCTCTGCCAGAAAGCTTAAAATGGGCCATAGTTGGATCTTCCAGCAGGACAATGATCCAACACAGACATCAAAATCAACACAAAAATATTGATAGATTCTGTATGGAGGAATGGTCTCAGATTCCTTGCCATGTATACTCCAACTTCATCAGGCATTATAGTGTCATGGATTGGTAATTGAGGTGGAAGCAAGTGCAGGTAAAAACGTTCTATTAATGGAGGCACAGGAACCAGGACCGGGACAGGAACTTGGCTTGAGAGGTCGTCTCTTCGACCTCAGACAGGAACTTGGCTTGAGAGGCCGTCTCTTCGCCCTTGGACAGGAACTTGGCTTGAAAGGTTGCCTCTTCGACCTTGAACAGGAACATGATAGGTCACCTCATTGACCTCTAGCAGGAACTTGACTTTATGCTAGACCTCCTCATGGGTCTCAGGCTGAAACTCTGGGGCTGAGGTCGCCACATTGACCTCTGGCTGGAGCTCAGCAGGTGAAACTTCCTCGTGAGTCTCAAGCTGGAGCTCTGAGGTTGCCACGTTGACCTCTGGCTGGAGCTCAGCAGGTGAGACCTCCTAGTGGGTCTCAAGCTGGTGCTCTGAGGACACCACATTGACCTCTGGTTGGAGCTCAGAAGGTGAGACCTCCTCGTGGGTCTCAAGCTGGAGCTCTGAAGTCGCCATGTTGACCTCTGGCTGGAACTCAGCAGGTGAGACCTCCTCGTGGGTCTCAAGCTGGAGCGCGTAGGTCGTCACGTTGACCTCTGTCTGTAGTTCTGCAGGGGCTTTCTTGTGTAGTTTGTGCTTATGCCAGCTGCTCTTGAAGCATTCCTTTGAGCAGAAAAAGGCTTCCTGGAGACCTAGCTTCTTGCATGTAGGACATTGTAGCTGAGTCTCTTTCCAGCCGCCCTTAGTCATGCATCTTGGTGGAATCTCCAACACACTGGCCGGAACCTGAAGCGGAGCGGTGGAGGCTGCCCTGTCAATCCCCTCATAATATAAGTGGAATGGCAGGCCAGCCTTGTTTGTCACATTGACTCTCCTCAACAGTTGATCCAGGTCATAGCTCTGCCCTGGATCCCCAAACTCCTTCAAAAATAGTTCCAGAAACTGAGTAATTTTCTCCAGTCCCCGAGATCCCATGGCTGCTAGACGCTGCGCCCACTGGCAGGTTGGGCCAAAAAACCAGGACACCATGAACCTTATCCATTGACTCTCGCTGTGCTTGGTGTCCATTAGGCTTGAGAAATACATCTGGCAGTCAACCATAAAATAGTCTGGGTAGCCAAAAAAAACCCATTAAACCGATCTGGGAGATCTACAAAAGTCTCTTGTGGAAACTGGATCAAATCCAAGGCGGGGATGGTTTGCGTAGTGTGACGTCTTCCTGTTGCATTCATGTTAGGCAGAGTATTCTGTCATGCATCGGTAATTGAGGCGGAAGCAAGTGCAGGAAAAGACGTTTTATTAAAGGAGACAGGAAGACAAATCTAAAACGTGAAACACAGGCGTAGTCGAAAACAGGCACTGGGTCGGGTGATCAGCAAACAGGAATAAACTGGGCTAGGCAGGAATCAAAATCGAGGTCACTAGAAACGAGGCCAAAACACAAAACATGAAACGTGAACAGGGAAACAAGAGACAGGAAACAACAGCATGGTATCGTGGAAACTAAACTACATTTAAACAAAACAATCTAACTATCGCGGTAACTATCTACTATATACTGTAATACTCTGCGCCAATAATTGTTGCACACCTATATTTAACAAAGGTCATTATTTTTTGGATAAACCTGTGTTTTGTTTGCAATTGTTTGATTTCCACGAGAGCAGAGTATTTTATTATTTTTTTTAACAAAAGATCAAAAGGTTAAACAATAAAGACAATTTTTTACAGCCTTCTTTGCTCATATTTACCAAGGTGTCAATATTAGTGGAGGGCACTGTATATAATGTATAGAATATGATGTCCATTATTCAGAATGGACATATAGTATGTTCTAAACAGATAATGATAAAGAAGCATACCGTTAATTTAAAAAATATATATTCTGATATGAGACATGTGGATTGAGCGAGTGATCACATCAGCTTGCAGGAGAAAGAATGAGCACATTCATTAATGTGAATAGGATTTGTTGTGCAATGCATTTACAAGGTTCATTCATTCATCCTTAGTAAACCTAAAATAGGTTATATAGAACTAGAACTAAATAAATTCATTATACTAAATTCATTATACTAAATTGTTGCAGGCAAGTTCAAAGAAAAAGTATAATTGCACAAGTGGTACATCTGTTGCACTTCTATAGTTGAGAGTGATTATAAACTTAAACTATGTGTCAGAGGTTTAAGAGACTGTAGAAGAGACAGAATTAATGGATAATGTTGACAGTGCTTGCATTTCTACTTCTGGCATTTTCAATTATTTTTTAATGTTTTCAAGTTCTCCAGGGGACAGCGTAGTAGCATTCATATTTAATAATAATTAAAAAAAACAGTTTAAATAAAAATAAGAGGTGCACTACAGAAGCAACTGAATTGAAAAATATCATAGGCAGAAACAAACAAAAATAATAATCCCAGAGGCAGGATTAAAAACAATCCTGCATGCATCCCTTGAGTGATATGAGGTTAAGGGACTGTCTGAGTGAGAATTCACAGACCATACTGACTGTGCTGTAATTTTTACCTCTGCTTTCCCCCCAGTGGTTCTAGTTCATATTTGGACAGTTCATATGAAAATAAATAAATAAACCTTACTTGTTTCAACATTCCAGATTCCATCACACCAGCAGCCTGATTTGAATATCATCATCCTGTCCCTGCCATAACATTTCACTCTCAAAGTCCACCATTTTGTGTTTGCAGCAACAAAGCAAAATCCCCTCTACCTTATCAGAGATCTTGACATAGTTGAGTAGTCGACCAAAAGTGACATACAGTGGCCGTCTTTGTCCATCTGTCCCATATTGCAGATTATGTAGCACATAACATCCATTTCCTGGTTGATATGTTTCTCACGTTCAGCTCACTGGGCTGTTTTGGAGCCCTCTTTGGGGTATCCATAGCTCACTTCTCCTTTATGGAGTCTCACAGCTATGGCATGATTGTAATCAAAGTCCTCTCTAAAATGGTTATGTTTCTGACGTTGCACATGCTCCTCAGCAAATTTCTGCCATTTGCAACTCAGGTCTCAGCTTGTGGTCACCTTAATCTGAAATGTATAGAATGACAAAATATATGCTGATCTTGAGCTAATCATATTCTAATCAAATAAACATTTTTGATGAACTAATAATACATTTGAGGGGCGCACGGTGGCTTAGTGGTTAGCACTTTCGTCTCACATGTCCGGGGTTCGATTCCCGCCGGGGCCATGTGTGTGAGGAGTTTGCATGTTCTCCCCGTGCTGCGGGGGTTTCCTCCGGGTACTCCGGTTTCCTCCCCCAGTCCAAAGACATGCATGGTAGGCTGATTGGCGTGTCTAAAGTGCCCGTAGTGTATGAATGGGTGTGTGAGTGTGTATGTGATTGTGCCCTGCGATGGACTGGCACCCTGTCCAGGGTGTACCCTGCCTTGTGCCCGATGCTCCCTGGGATAGGCTCCAGGTTCCCCTGTGACCCTGAAGAAGGAGTAAGCGGTAGAAGATGGATGGATGGATGGATAACACATTTGAGGTTAAAAGTGTCATACACCTACTTAAAGATATACAATATCAGTTTTTCATAACTGCACACATTTCATGTTACCATACATTTCTTTTGGCAAGTCAGTTAGAGCATCTATTGTTCACATCAGAGGTTCTTAGACAATCGATTTTTTTTCCAATGAAGTTTTATTGAGAAGAAAAACAAACTGACTGACACACAGCAACAATCATTCACGTTTTTTTTCTTTTTATACTAACAAAGGAAAACAAAATTAAAAAGTACAAACACCGAAAACAAACCCCCCACCACCACCATTCCGGCTCATCATGGCTAATCAATAACTATAGCTGGTGATATAGATTTTGTAAAACCCAACAACAGGCACAAAGATTTAAGTGGGAAGTAAAGCAGGTAAAGAGGATTCCCTACAAGAAGATAGTTCCAATTTACACCAAGAAGATCCAGGAGATTTAACCCAGTAGCAAAGTTTATGGATGTGCGCAGCCTAGTAATAGAATTGAAAATTGGGTAATGCAAGTCCTCCACTAAGTCTACATTCTGCAATAAAGATTTACAAACCCTTGGTGGCTTCCCACCCCAAATAAAAGTACTAATTATCTTATCCAATGAATCGAAGTATGATTTTGGCAGAAAATGAGGAACTTGCTGGAACAAGAAAAGAAACTTCGGTAATATATTCATTTTGACGACATTGATCCTGCCAATTAGAGAAAGGGAGAGGTTACCCCAACTCTGAATGTTGGATTTAACCTTTGAGATAAGGGGAGTGAAATTACCGAAGGTAAAGGACAACACCGAAGGTCTCCAGAACACCCAAGACAGCAGGCATAGAGGCAATAGGATCGGTTACATACAATAACAAATCATCAGCATATAGCGACAATTTGTATTCTACACCGTATCAAACTATTCCTTTCAAACAAGGGAGAAAATCTTAATACGATAGACAGAGGCTTGATAGCGACAGCAAAAAGCAGAGGTGATAAAGGACAGCCTTGGCGACACCCACGTCCGAGAGCAAAATAATCCGAATAAATATCGTTTGTCTGAACCCTGGCTTTAGGGGATGAGTAAAGGAGGCTAATCCAAGAAATAAACTTATCCCCGAATCCGAACTTCCTCAAGACTGCAAACAAATACTCCCACTCAACCCTATCAAATGCTTTTTCAGCATCTAAAGAAATCACAATCTCAGGAAGCTCAGCCAAATGCTTTGAATAAATTATATTAAAGAGTGTACTGGTATTGAAAAACAATTGACGTCCCTTTATAGAACTGTTCTGCTCTTCAAATATAATATAAGGGAGTACATTCTCTAAATGAGATGCCATTACTTTCGCCAACACCTTTACATCTGCATTAAGCAGAGACAACGGTCTATAAGAACCACAGGAGGTTGGATCCTTACCCTCCTTAAGAAGGAGAGCTATCGTGGCTTGTGTCAGAGTTGGAGGGAAAGACCCACATTCCAAGGATTCGTTAAACATAGCCAAAAGCAATGGACCTAATTTTCCAATAAACGTTTTTAAAAAATCAATTGGAAACCCATCCGGGCCAGGAGCTTTGTTAGATTGCATAGTTTTAACTGAATTAAAAATTTCTTCAAGAGAGAGTGGGGAGTTGCATGGCAGTATTCGAATCAATAACAGGGTTACAAAGGTTTTGAAGAAATGCATTCACTTTAGTATTGTCTGTAGGAAATTCGGATTTATAAAGCGAAGAGTAAAACGATTTGAAAGTAGCATTAATTTCCATGGGATCTGTAGTGACAATATTATAAGTGTTTTTAACACTAGGTATGAGACGGGAAGCTGATGTGCCAGTAAACGACTCGGCTTGTCGCCATGTTCATAGTATGAACCACGAGTACGTAATAACAAGCATTTCGCTTCTTTAGTCGAAATAAGATTAAATTCTGCCTGTAAGTCAAGATGCTGTTTAAGAAGTTCTGGAGAGGGGTTCAATGTATATCTCTGATCGAGGTTAATGATCGCAGATGTGAGTTCATTAACCCTAGCAGTGTGCTTTTTATTACAGAGAGCGGAGTAAGAAATAATCTGCCCTCTGATATAGGATTTAAGTGTCTCCCATAACAATCAATAAGAGGTGGAGTCATTCTGATTGAAGAAAAGAAAGTCATCAATAGAAGTGGAAATGAACTCACAGAATTCACTGTCAACCAAAAGAAGAGAATTAAATCTCCAAGGCGGTGGGCTACGTTTATAAATAGAAAGATGAATATCTAATTGTAGAGGCGTGTGATCAGAAATTACAATACCCAGATAGTCAGAAGAAACTACACTAGAATCAAGAGTGCTGTCTATAAAAAATAATCAATCCTCGAATAGGAATGATGCACCTGGGAGAAGAAAGAAAACTTTTTAAGAGAGGGGTTACGGGATCTCCGGGGATCAACGAGACCGTTCTGACATAAAATCGGAAAATGTCTTAGACATAGCAGATTGATTCAGAGAACAGGGATTAGATTAGGGGATCTAAGTTTGGGTCAAAAACACAGTTTAAATCTCCCCCGAAAATCAACAGGTGAGTATTTAAGAAAGGGAGATTGCTCAACAATCTATTAGCAAATTACATCTCATCAAGGTTTGGAGCTTATACATTTACCAACAACACCTGTCTTTGCATTAGAGTACCAGCAACCATAATATATCTACCGTTCACATCAGCAATAACGTGAGTGGAGGAAAACTGTGACCTTTTGCCAATTAAAATAGCGACCCCTCTTGCCTTTGAATTAAAGTTCGAGTGGAAGACTTGACTCACCCAAGGGCAGTGTAACTTATGATGATCTTTAATACGTAGGTGAGTCTCCTATAAAAATACTATATCGGAGTTTAAACGTTTCTAATGTGTAAAAACCTTAGATCTCTTGACAAGATTACCCATACCTCTGACGTTCCAACTAATAAATCTTAAAGGCGTGCCTGTCCCAGCTATGCTGGGATCCATATTACTACTAACCATTTAAATAAAGTCAACCATAGGGATATAAATAGCCAATTAGAGTTGAAGTGGGACCTCCTCCCCTTCCCCCTCCCCCCAACAATCCCCCAAACACACCCAAAGTCTCCATAAAACAAAGGAGACAGCAGTGTTTCCCACAATAATCAAAAGTTGTCCACAATGTGAAAACAACTCGGAGAGTAAGCTGAACTATCCAACAAAATTACCAAAACAAAAATTTCCAGTAAGAGAAAAGGCCCCTATGTCATGTATCAGGAAACTCTGGACTCCAGTTCCTATCAGCCACTGCACTGCACTACATGTCACATGACCACCTGCACCTGATTCACGTTTCTGGTAATGAGCACACTTGTATATATAGCCATTGTCTACACTGTTTCGGTGTCTTTTGTTGTCTTAGACTACCATGTTCTATGTTTCCGTGTTTTGTTTCATGCCACAATATTTTGCCTAGTTGTCTTAGTGTCTATGTTTTGTTGTCTGTTTATATAATAAATGTTATATATCTGCGATTGCTTCTGAACACATCCTTGACTTATGACAGAATGAAAGACCTACAATCAGAAGCAGCAGATCGCCAGGATGGACAGCTGGGGCATCAGGATGCCACTGATATTAGTGGAGTACTTTGCCACGCTACGTCAAGAGGTGGAGGAGTACCAAGCTGTGCTACGAAAGCAGCAGGTCGCCAGGAATTACCTGGCCTTCAATTCACCTCCCATGTTTATGAAGGACTATGCCATGCCACACCAACAGGAGGGGGAGTCTGTGGTCAGGGCTAATACCATCTCCCACCCTCCCTCCCCTATTATGGATCTCGTTCAGCCTGCCCGCTCATCTGAGGACGTTGCTCCGTCTCCTGCCGGACTCGAGTACTCCCCTCTGTTCTACAACCCCGCACTCAATGCCGCTGTGCCTTCCTGCTCGGCCGGGGACGTCGCTCCGCCTTCCTGCTCGGCCGGGGACGTCGATCCGCCTCCATGTTCCGCTGAGGACATGCGCTCCGGGAGTAGCGCCATTGTGGGGGGGGTTTCTGTCATGTATCAGGAAACTCTGGACTCCAGTTCCCATCAGCCACTGCACTGCACTCCATGTCACATGACCACCTGCACCTGATTCATGTTTCTGGTAATGAGCACACTTTGTGTGTCTGTGTGTGTGTGTGTGTGTGTGTGTGTGTGTATAGCCATTGTCTACACTGTTTCGGTGTCTTTCATTGTCTTAGACTACTATGTTCCATGTTTCTGTGTTTTGTTTCATGCCACAGTATTTTGCCTAGTTGTCTTAGTGTCTGTTTTGTTGTTTGTTTATATAATAAATGTTATATCTGCGATTTGCTTCTGAACACATCCTTGATTTGTGACACCCTACTGACTTCCAGTCTGATGAACAGTCTGAGCACAATAACAAATATAATGTCCTTAACTTTTAAAGACTTGTAACGAATAATATAACAGTGTAGCACGTAAAGCCGAGGAAAAAACACTAATAAAATTAAATAAACAGAAACTCTAACCCAGTCAGAGCATCAAAACAGAGAACCACATTAATACAGAAGTAGATTTAAGAGGAGTGAGTCCACAAAATCTAGGTGAAGTAATGCAACGACAATATCTTCAATAAAAATCCGAATACTATAGAGCTGGAAGGCCGAGTGCAAAAAATAAAAGAAGAGCGAAAAAGACACCGCTGTGTAGGTGATGCAGTTCACCCCGATATCAAGAGTTTAACATAGTCTCCTGCTTCCTCCACTGAAATAAAGTCCTTCTGAACACTGTTATATGTAACGCGAAGCTGGGTGAAGTATTCCATAGCGAGCGCCCTCAATACCATGAAGTTGACGCCGAACCTCGTTAAATGCGGCCTGGGCCCGGGCTATCTTGGCTGTGTAGTCATGGAAAACGGAGTTGGTCAAATCCCACACTTTAATCCGTTGGAGCTCTCTCGCACGGCGTAAAATGTGAACACAGTCACTGTGATAGTGGAATCTGCACACAATAGCTTGTGGTCGTTCACCAGGTTTGGGCTTCGGCTGAAGGGTCCGGTGGGACCGGTCCAAAACCGGCTCCTTCTCCAGACCAAACACCTCTTTTAACAAGGCCGCTACAGCAGCAGTTGTACATGTGTCAGGGCCCTCTGAAACTCCGACTATCCTAACATTATTGCGCCATGATCTCGACCCCAAATCCTCACATTTATTCTCTAATTGAATCACGGTCGCAGTGAGGGACTCAATAGTAGTCTTCATGTGAGCTATGTCATCGGTGAAACCGGAGAGAGCGTGCTCCATTTCCCCAACAGTACCTTTCAGTGTTGATATGGTAGCCTCGGTAGCAACTTTATCACTAGCCAGCTGTGTTTTCACGGCCTGCAGGTCAAGCTGGATAGTAGACAGCGCATCCCCGAGAGTCTCCTGGAGCTCCTTTTTAAAAATATCGGCCCTGAGTGCGGCAAAGTCAGGGTCACCGCTTGGCGACGTGGATTCAGGGGAAGAAGGGGACTCGCTCGCGGCGCGCACACTAGGCCTCAGTTGTGTCTGAATTCTACCACGGGTTTTCATGTTCTTTCCAGACATTTTAACGTGCCACAAAATTAAAAGTGCAAACAAAGAAACTGAGTAGAATAAGTCAAAATCTATTGTATGACTGAAAAGCGCAAATTAATTACAATTTTAATCGAAATCAGCAGGAGCCTCCAACTTCGCGTCCTACTCCATCGAATTCTGAATTCGAACCCTCAGACAATCGATTTTATTGATTCACTGTATCACAATTCCAGTAGGTTGGACTTCTGGTCCTGTGAGGGTAAGATGCATGACAGCAGAGCTCCCAACATTTTTGATAATACATACTTTAACAGTGCCATTCAAGGCATTTAAATCTTCCTTATAGGTATGAAAGTTGGACTTGGTACAACTGCAAGATGAGTAAAAACAAATCAGTAGCAAATGCCCTGCTGACAACACGAAACAGCTTAGCTAGCAAGTTAGCCACTAAGGCTAGCGCAGGAAAGTCAGAAGACGCCTCTTCAAACACGTAAAGTGTTTTCATGAGTCGGCTAGTAACAGAGCTAACAAAACAATAAGCTTCAATAAAGGAAGATAATTCTGCTCTAACTCAAGATGTACTCGTACCACATCAAGCGTCTGTGAATGCATTAATAGAGATAGTGACAGGGGGCAGTGGTGGCTTGGCGGTTAAGGCTCTGGGTTACTGACCGGAAGGTCGGGGGTTCAAGCCCCAGTACTGCAAAGCTGCCACTGTTGGGCCCTTGAACAAGGCCCTTAACCCTCTCTGCTCCAGGGGCCCTGTATCATGGCTGACCCTGCGCTCTGACCTGCTGGTCAGACATGCTTCCTGACATGCTGGGGTATGCGAAGAAAAGAATTTCATTGTACATATGTATATGTGATCAATAAAGACTCATTATTTCCAGTCCCGCTTATGTGCAATGGAGTCACTAGCGGGTGATTAATTTCAGCTCACTGCTGTCAAAACAATGATCAAAACCCTTCAGGCACAAAACGCAACATCTCAGTGGATGTTCGCTGTCAGCTCGCTGTCGAGCGGGCAATGGAGTAGGTCGGGTTTAGTTTGGGCTCCCGTCGAACTTCTGTTTTTTTTTTAAGTTAATAAATGTTTTTCATTGTTAAATGCTAGCAAACCCTGTTTCGAACATATTTTCTTAAGTTAAATGTACATATATGAATATGGCGGCAAATTTGGAGAAATATAAATTCACAGAGTCAACCAAATCTAGGCCCAGCACCTCCTCGTCCGCGAGTTCTGCTGCCTCTCCGGGCTCAGAGCCCCCGCTCCAGCCGAAAAGCCAAGAGATGGACGCTGAAACCTTGAAGACAGATATCCTGCTTTCACTAAGGGCCGAAATTGCTTTGGTGATAAAAACTGAGCTGAAAAGTGCACTTGCTGAAGTTTTCGACTTTCTTAAGAATGAGTTGCAAGTGGTGAAAGTGGAAATAAAGAACAATACGGCTGCAATTCACTCAGAAATCGACCAAATGAAAGCTACAATTAAAGAGGTGGAAGGTGGGCTAACGACCTGTTCGGATGAAGTGGCAGTTTTACAGACTATGGTGAATGACCTGGCAGTAGAGGTGACTGGACTCAGAAATCAGTGTGAGGACATGGAGGGGAGACTGAGGAGATGTAACATCAGAATTCTGGGGGTGGCGGAAGCAAATGGATCCAGCTCTACAACACTGGTCTCGGAACTACTGAGAGAAATACTACAGCTAGATAGAGATGTGCTTGTGGACCACTTTTACAGAAGCCTGGGTCCTGTGAGGAAGGATGGGAAACCACGCGCCATCATAGCCAAACTCCACTACTACCAGGACTGCCTTGAGGTAGACACCAATTGTTTGGTTGGTGTTGTATGTTTAATTTTAAAAATGCTAATAAAGAAACATCTCAGATTGATGACTTGGAAAACTGGTTGCAGAGGGCAAATCTCAGGATCTTAAATGTTCCAGAGAACAGTGAGAAAAGCCAGCCTACAACTAAGTTTGTGTCCAAGCTCCTAATGGAAGTCATGGGTCAAGAAGTTTTTGAAAAACCTCCTCAACTGGAATGCACACATCAAGTTCTGGGCCCAAAACCACAGGAAGGACAACATCCTCGTCCACTAGTTTTAAGAAATTCAAGGAGAAGAAAAGAGCGCTAAGGTGGGCCAGACAACATGAGGTGAAAATACAGCAGATCTACCTTGAGGAGCTATCCAGACATATTTGATGACCTTGGCAATAAACGCACTGCCTTTAAAAGCATTAAACAGTTGCTGTACCAGAAGGGAATACATTTCCAGTTTCTTGATCGAGTTTCTTCCGCATTTTTACGAGTTCATTACAAAGATGGAAATTTCTCTTCAGCACGCCTGATGAAGCTTGCGGTTCTACAATTACTTTTTGTTATAGGGCTATTTATGTGTTGTTCTTTGCATTGACATAATTGAAATGGCCAGTCTAAGTTTTAAGTTTAATGTTATGAATAAGGTTAAAATGCTCTGTTTAGTAGCAGACCTAATGCAGTATATTAATGCTCTAATGCACTCTGTTTAAGTAACTGTGCTAGTTAATAGTCTATTTAATGTTATTGATGAGGAGAAACTCTATTGTCAAATGTTATAATGTTCTGTATTACTGTATTTACTAATGGTTTACTGGGTTTTTTAACAATGCTATGGGTTCACTTATATTATTTTGTATATTTATATACTAGATGTTATATTTTCTGCCTGGTTTAACTATGTTGGGTCTCCTGTGGAAAAGGAAACTAAGGACATGGGCCACTGGAAGCTGAGTGACAGTTGGGAATTGCTGTTTGTTTGGGTTCAACAGACAAATCTAGATTGTATTATAGTTTTTATCTGTTGTATGGTCTTACCATCTGCCAAGGTTTTTCTTTTCTTTTTTTTACCCTTCCCTTCTCCCTCCATGTCATGCTATAAGACACATCTGTATGTGGACACAGCATGCCAGCTGTCAGATCAACTGCATTTTCAAAATCCAACTCCGAGAATACACCACAGTCTACAAACACAGCCACCACAGACTAAAACTTCCAACCCAACACACCGACATGGGGTGCTTCTCAATACTCAAATTGATGCTTCGTGTCCTCGCTCCTTCATCCTCCAGCCCGTGAAGTAGAAGTTGATTGACATCAACCATCTTGAAGGACATATCAATTCTCTGATTGCACTGCGAGGAGGCGAGGAATGAGGAAGCTTCCAGAGGAGCTAGGAGTGAGGATACACAAATGTATCCTATGTAGAAGTGTTTCTTATCGAAAAACCTGACGCACATATAAATTCCCTTCCTCCTTTACATGTGCCACAATCTCAAACAAAAAGTCCTTTGATGATATGATGGAATTTTGTGTGAAATATAATTAAATAATAATATGCTTACAATGAGTATTGTCAGTTATTGATCCTTGCATGTTTGGATATCTAAAGCTGCACAAAATATGTGATAATTTATGTTGTTCATTAATTCATCGTTGAATAGCCCATACATTTCACATACTATCAGTGCATTTAGCTTTATTAAGAATGTTCTTATTAACCAAGCTCCAACAACATAACGGCACATTTAAAAAAAAAAAAGCATAACAGGCAGATCCCTGAAGTGCAGTGAGGTAATCCAGCTGAGCAGTCATCTTTAATTGACGTCGCTCTGAAGTGACGCTTGAGAGAGCGAGGATATTCCAGTTGACTTGCTTCGATTCTTCTCTCCTCACATCTCATCCTTGCATCCTTCTCTCACATAATAAGTGGTTGGAGCTAAGATGCCAGGCAAGTAAGCAAGGAAAGGAAATGAGGATGCACAAATAAGAAATGAGAAGCACCCTCATTCACCTTCTCCGGAGTTCCAATCATGCACAGCTGTTGCCAATTTTACACACCCACACCTACACACACACACACACACACAGCCCACAAAGATTTTACAAAGTAAATGTTCAGTAGTGCCTACTCTGACTTTACCAAGACTTTTGAATATACTCAGTTTTTCTGTTTTTGGCTCTCTGGTTTTTGCTACCATATCCTGTTTGCTGATCGCCTGACCCTTTGCCTCCCTTAACACTGAATTTGCCTTGCATTTTGGACTTGTTTCAACTGCATTTGCATTCATCTCAGCCTCTCTGTTGTTAGTTATTGGAGCTGCCAAATTTAATAAACTACTATTGGGCAGTAAACTGCAGTAAAAATTGTTTATTGGTTCCAATCTCCAAATACAGAATGGTGTATAACAGAGGCTAAATCGTGTAAGTCAACATCACACGTTGTACTGATCACAATGAAATCACTATTCTTGCCATCGCAGTTCACCACAAATCCAGTAGTAATTTCAACTCTCAAGATACACAGTCAGTTCACAAAAGCATGTCAACTAACTGACTTTTCTTTTCTAAACCCCACATGCAACATTTTTTTCCAGTCACCAAACTAGACTTTACTTTTATGCAATGGCAAGGCCTAGGCTTGTAATGACTTTTTTATATTGATAATGTCATTGCTAGTTACAGTGATCTTGCTAAAATCCATTTTTTTCTGCTATCTTCAGGTTTGTTACTTCATTCCATCACAGTGCTCTGTATTCCCTAAAATGCCCCCAGATTAATGGTTGGATTCTGTTTTACAGGTCCCTTTACACCTAAGAGCATCATTTCAAACATATACAACTTAATTATGTTGTTCCAAGATACATCAATGGAAAAGATAAAAGCAGAATGAATAGCAGAAGAGGTAGGAATTGACATATCTGAGGACACTTGGGATAAAGCTATTGACAGTGAATGGAATTTCATCTTGTGCATGACTTCAACTCTGATTCAGCTGAAAAGCCTCTATTGTATAAGACCAAATTGGCTAAACTGTACCCCAATATAAATGAAACATGCGATTGTTGCAATGCTGATAAAGCAGATAAATGGTAAATGGTGCACTTATATAGCGCTTTTATCCAAAGCACTTTACACTGTGTCTCATTCACCCATTCACACACACACACTCACACACCAGTGGTAGCAGAGCTGCCATGCAAGGCGCTAACTTGCTATCGGGAGCAACTTGGGGTTCAGTGTCTTGCCCCAAGGACACTTCGACATGTGGACTCATGTGGGCCGGGAATCGAAACGCCAACCCTATGATTAGTGGACAACCCGCTCTACCACCTGAGCCACAGCTGCAGATCTAACCTATATGGTCTAATTGGGAAAGGCAGGTATTTTCCAGTTGCATGGTCTGTTCTGAGGGTTCAATGAACCTTCTGGCTGAGCAGCCAGAAGGCTCAAGTGAAAGTGGTGCTTCAGAAATGTGCCAGGCCTGAGGAACCCGGCATTCCCTACATTACACTCACAGCCAATTATCTAGCTTGAGGGTAGGCTCAAACAAACTCTCCAGAGATGAGGGTGTCTCTCTTTTAATTTATCTACTAGCCCCTGGTTTTATGAGCCTCTGAGTTGCAGGCACTTTTTGCTGCAAGACTTCAGAACTCAATGACATAATCAGCCACAGAATGAATGCCCTGCCGAATAAGGACTAGGTAAACAGCTGACTCTCTGCCACCAACTGGCTTGTCTTGCATTACACACGATCTGAACAAACTGGTTTACTGTAGCACACTGAGTGGGCTGAGGCTCACACACCCAGGTGGCCAAGGTAAGTGCCTTCGCTGTAAGAAGGGAAATATCGCAAGTGACTTTGGCACAATTGGAAGGGAAAAGGGACAGCTGCTGCAAGAGTATTTTTTTGCAAAACCTGTTCATGACTGCTAATAGCAGCTCCTTGGCAGTTCACTGCTGTTTTCAACTGGTCTGTCTCTGCTGGTGGGTCAATTTTAGATGGCTCAGTCTTCCTGTATCAGGGCTAGGTGTGCTTAATTGTTGCTGTTTACTGATCTGTAGCAGTTCTCTGCTCCACTTTGGTGGTCACAGCAGGTCTGACCAAACCCTGGGTGACATTTCTCCGTCTCTGGCCTGTGGCAGAACAAGGCTAACCCCTTACAGACAGAAACATTGTGAGAGTGTAGGAGTAAGTATAAAATGTTATTATCTTAGTCCTCTGCTCTCCTATGACCAAGGACAGAAATAGGTGCATCCAAAGGTTAAATGCAGATTTGAACTTTATTACTTAATATCTGACTCCAAAGATCTGATTCCAATAATTATTTTGCTTAACAACCTTTAAGTTAAGGTATTTAAAGGATAAAATCTCACTGTTCAAATTACATTTAATCTAAAACAGCTTAATACTAAGCTTTCATTATAAAGTGACATTCCTACTTCAGAGGATTTTATATTGCCTACTTATTAAATAAATATTTGGTTAGCTCAAAGGTTTCTATTGACATGCAAACCTAAACCTTTTCTATTTACTTATCAGAGGTTTTTAGCTTGTCACTTTCAAATGTGTCTAAAGTAGTAAAACTTTAGCCAGAAAAGTATTTCTAGTAATCAGTAATCAAACAAGTCATACAAATCATGCACTATTAATGTACCATACTTTCCATCAGAAGAACTACTGAGTATTTAGAGATAAAGTAATAATAGGGTTTATTATACAAAGCAAAAATACATGATACACAGGAAGTAAAAATAGAGAGAATTTACAAAGTGAATGGACAGAATCGCCAGCATAGGTTGTGGAAGGTACTGCATGAAAGCCATTGTATAATGCATTCCTTTTTATACCCCTGAGCCTCTTTTAAATGCACAATGACCACAGTACCAAATGGGAGAGACACAATGTATTTTATGGCAGAATGGACCCTCAGCCAGGAAGGTTCACCCCAAGGTGTTATATGTTAATTTGGTTTCTGCAAATGAGTTTGTGAAACAATGGCAAAAGGTCTACTGTGGAGACCAGTATGTATATGTGTGGGTGTAGGAATGTGTGTGTGAGAAGGATAAGCACACATTGCAAAAAAATAAAATCATGTACTGTATGATATACATATACTGTTTCACTACATTGTACACCATGAATTATGAATTAAGCTGATATCACACATGCCCTGAAGAATATTTTGTTTAGACAGTTTAGATGACCAGGTTTAGCTTAGATGGTGTCTCTGACCAACATTCCTATCAATTTAATCTTAATCAAATCACTGCCAAATTTTCTAATTTTACCTCAAAATCCCCCAACAGGGATGTCTAAAAGAAGAATTATTTAACAGCCTGACAGTCTGTGTGGCAGTCAAACAAAATCGAAGGGCAGAGATGTGTCTTCAGAAGTAACAGCAGTTGGACAACTGTGATGGTGCATATGAGGAGGCTGGTCAGGACACAACCTCTGAAGGCCCAGTCCCACCAAGTGTAGACATACTCCATTGAAAAGATGGATGCACTGGTCAGAATACTGGCTGTTTGTCGGGCCACGTTCACCTCCAGTTGTGCTTAGTTTAGATGATAATTGGCTTCCTCAATCAGCTGCTAAAGCAGCTGTAGCAGTTTTGTGCTTTCCTCATAGAAAGTGTCCTCCAACAAGGGAGAGACATCAGGGTCTATGGCTCTTGGCCTAGAATGTCAAATGTTCCATGGTAGTCACAGTCACAATGTGATTCGCTAGACTAGACTAGACTGCCATAGCTATAGGAAGTAATTCCACTAATCACACACCACTGAATTTGCATCAACATCATGCAGGGAGTATAAACTGATTAGCTTAGTGGCATTATAAGTTATAGGCTGTAAGGTGTTACAAGTACAACTGTTATACAGTGCTGGGAAAATGAATTTGCCTCCATCCTGATTTCTTCTGTTTTTATATATATATATATATATATATATATATATATATATATCATAGTAAATAGTTTTAAATCTTCAAACAAACACAACATAAAATAAAGGCAATCTGAGTAAACACAGAAAGGCCCTACAGGAAAGCATCCCCACACCATCACACGTCCACCACCATGCTTGACCGTAGGTATTATGTTCTTTTTGAGGACTTCGGTGTTTGGTTTACACCAGATGTAACAGGCCCCCTGTCTTCCAAACAGTTTCGACTCATCAGTCCACAGGACATTCTCCCAAAAGATTTGAGGATCATCAAGGTGTGTTTTAGCAAAACCTTGTGACTTGTGACTTTTGTGACTTCCTGGATTAGTATTTTCTCTGCTCTTGGAAGAATTTTGGAAGGTCAGCCACTTCTGGGAAGGTTCATTACTGTGCCAAGTTTTTCCATTTGGAGATAAGGGTTCTCACTGTGGTTTTTTGGAGTCCCAGAGCCTTTGAAATAGCTATGTAACCGGTCCCAAACTGATGTATTTCAATCACCTTCTTCCTCATTTCTGGAATTTCTTTCAATTTTGGCATAGTGTGTTATTGGGTAAGACCGTTTAAATAAATTCATGCTGTTGAAAAAGTTCTATTTAAGTGTTGATTTGATTCAACAGTGTTTGCAGTAATCAGGCCTGGTTGTGTCTAGTCCAGCTGAACACTCTTATGAATGCAGTTTCATAAATTTGGGGAATTAGTAACTATGGGGACAAATACATTTTCACACAGGCCCAGTTGGTATTGGATATTTTTTTTTGCTTCATTAAATAACTCATTTAAAAACTGTATTTTGTGATTACTCAGGTCGCCTTTGTTTTATTTTAGATTTTCTTTTCATTTCTGAAACAATTTAGTATGAGATATACACAAAACAGAATAAATCAGGATGGCAGCAAATACTTTTTCACGGCACTGTATGAAAGTGGTTTTGAGAGTATTTTCTTATAACTGCATGACACATAAATGACTCATTTCCTAATTTACATAAAAAGCAACTTGTCATGATGTGTGTAGCTTGTTTAGGTAGGTCATTCTATCACTGAGAAAGTCATTTAGGGTGAGAGTCTTGCAGATGATGTCTGATCTGATGCTAGAAATAGCTTATATGTGATAACCTAGATTTCCCTTTTATTGTCTCTAGAGATAAAAGGAAAAAGAAAAAAAAAGAACATGTGCTGAGGGAAGAGTGAAAAAAGGCAAGATTTAGGTCAGTCAGACAGACAGATTCAAGGGGAATAAGTCTGAAAATTGGGGTCTGGGGCTGGAGTTCTGGACAGCTTCTGCTTTTTTTTGCCCCTTATATAATAGTTGTTGAAAAGTAAGGAGGTTGTGGGTGTGGAAACTTTGTCACTAGTGGGGAAATATGGAAATTTGTAAGAAGTTAACTATGAAGATATTTCATCACTCCATTTTATTCTCCATTGGGCACTTAATTTTTTATTTACCAAAGTTTTTCAATAGGATTCAAAACTCCATACTGAGATGGCCAATGCAACACTGATTTTATGTTCCTATAACCATTTCTGTGTTGCTTTAAACGCAAGTTTTAGGTCATTATCTTGTTTAAATCTACACTCTTCATTAATGTATTCATTAGTGTATGACAATTCTTGGATCCCACCTTCGGTTACTGCACTCAACATTGGGGTAACCATGGACAATCAACTGTACTTTTCCTCTCACATTGCTAATCTGACACGCTCATGTCAATTTCATCTTTACAATAACAGAAGGATTAGTCCATTTCTATCCATACAGGCTACTCAGGTTCTGGTTCAGTCTCTTGTCATTTCGAGACTGGACTACTGCAACTCACACCTGACAGGTCTTCCTCTGAGCGCCATCCGACCTTTGCAACTGATCCAGAATGCAGCTGCTCGACTTGTTTTCAATATTCCTAAGTTCTCCCACACTACCCCATTGCAACGCCCCCTCAACTGGCTTCTCGTAGCTGCCCACATCAGATTTAAAACTCTGATACTTGCCTACAAAGCCAAAAATGGACCAGCACCCACTTACCTCAAATCACTGATCACACCCCACACTGCCCCACGCTCCCTATGAACCTCTAGCACTGATAGACTGGTGCCAAAATCTCTCAGGGTACAAGGAAGGCATGCATCAAGTCTCTTTTCTATTCTGGCACCTAGGTTGGGATGTATTTATCGATACAGACTTCCAAACAGTTCTGTAAGTCACTCTGGATCAGGGCGTCTACCAACTGTAAATGAGTATACATATTCCCAATATTATGCAGCTGACTATGCTTATGTTACTGTTTTTTGTTCTTTTTTTTTACCTATGTATTGTATGTATTTTTCTATCCATTACCAGACAAATCAGTAGGTTGTCCCATTTACATTTACATTTATTCATTAGCAGACGCTTTTATCCAAAGCGACTTACAAATGAGAAAATACAAGCAAAGCGATATATCAAGCAGAGAACAATACAAGTAGTGCTACCATACAAGATCCATCAATTGAGTTCCAGAAGAAGCAAAGTGCACAGTGTAGAGGTGTAAGTGCCAGAGTAATTTTATTTATTTATTTATTTATTTATTATGTGTTGGTTACGTGTTCCCGGAAGAGGTGGGTCTTTAGCTGTTTTTTTGAAAATGGTGAGAGATTCTGCAGTCCAGATTGAGGTTGGAACAGTTAGTTTCTTGAAAGGGACCTTGAGTCACGCTGAGTAGGTACTACTAAGCGTCAGTCATTGATTGATCACAGATCAAGAGAGTTGAGGTAGGAGGGTGCTATTCCAGACAAGGTCTTGTAGCTGAGCATCAAGGCCTTGAATTTGATGCGGGCCACTACAGGAAGCCAGTGGATGGAGATGAAGAGGGGTGTGACATGGGTTCTCTTGGGCTGATTGAAGACAAGGCATGCTGCTGTATTCTGAATCATCTGAAGGGGTTTGATGGAGTTGGCCGGGAGGCCCGAGAGTAGTGAGTTGCAGTAGTCCAGTTTTTGAGATAACAAGAGCCTGGACTAGTATCTGTGTAGCCTGTTGGGTGAGGTAGGGTCTGATTTTCTTGATGTTGAACAGGATGAACCTACAGGACCATGCAGTTGTTGAGATGTGGTCTGTAAAGGTCAAGCAGTGATCAAGAATCACCCCAAGGTTCATGGCCATCCTGGTTGGCTTGAGTGAGCTTGAGCTGAGCTGTACAGTGAGGTTGTGGTTGATTGAGGGGCAGGCTGGGATGACAAGGAGCTCAGATTTTGCCAGGTTGAGCTTAAGGTGATGTTCCCTCATTCAGACCAAGATGTCCGACAGGCAAGCAGAGATTCGTACAGAGACGGATGGATCATCAGGCTGGAAGGACAAATAGAGCTGGGTGTCGTTAGCATAGCAGTGGTATGAGAAGCCTGGAGACTCATTCACCTGCCCCAGAGATGTAGTGTACATAGTGTTACAGCCCAGTCTAGGTTGGGCTGCACAGAGTAACCAGCTCGGGATTCAATGGATTGATCTTTAAATATTAAATGAGGGATCCAGGAATAACAACACAACAAGGTGGTCCAAAAAGGATGTGGTATATTATGTCAGACAATATATACATACAACTATACAAATTAACCAAAACAGGCATATCTTCAGGGTGGGCCAAGGCCAAAATAATAAACAAAAGGATCCCATGATTAGGTAGCTAGCTTACCTAAAAGGAAAGAAAAGAAAATACAAATATTCTTCCCTAACTACCTAAGCAAGAAACAGAGACAAAAGGAACCCTCTCCCAAAAGAAATGGCAGCCACACCCCTACTGCCAGTGAGACAAGTGAACGTATATATATATATATATATATATATATATATATATATATATATATATATATATATATATATATACACACACACACACGCAAGTGAAGAGAATACACAAAACAGATATAGGGATAACCAGGCCAAAGTCGAAACAAGGAACAGCAGTCAAAATACAGAATTTCGTCACAAGGGCAAGCAACACAAATCAAGCTATGTCCTACAACAAATCACACAAACACCTCCAATATCCCACACATTCTCACTCCGTCTTCCTCTTTAAGTATGGCCGCCAAGCAGTGAGGTCATCCTGGAGGCCGGAGCAAGTCAGGCCAGGCTGGAAAGTCTGGGAGGGAGTTCGGACCTGCACACAAAATGTCACAGCACACAAAACTTCCCGTCCCAAGATAGCAGGTTGAACCTAAAAGGGTTCACGACAAAAACAACAACCAAAAGAAACAAAAACAACCCCTCAATGACATCAAGCTTGGGACAGAGTATCAGCGATCACATTTTGGGCACCCTTCTTATGGGCAATCACTAAATTAAACACTTGCACAATAAGAGACCATGAGCCTTTGATTGGAAATATGCATGTGGTGTAAAAAGACTAGGGGGTTATGGTCAGTAAAGACGTGTACGGGTTTAGCACTATCACCAAGATAAACCTCAAAATGTTGGATGGCTAATAGCAAGGCAAAAGCTTCCTTTTCAGTGGTACTATAGTTAAGCTGATGTTTTAAGAACTTCTTTGAGAAATAACAAACTGGGTGTTCTATCCCCTGATCATCATCTTGTAGAAGCACTGCTCCTGCACCCGTGCTACTGGCATCAACTTCTAACTTAAATGGTCTGCTCAGGTCTGGAGCAGACAAAACTGGAGAACTAGGCAGGAGGAGTTTTACAGACTCAAAGGCAGCCTGACACTCTGGGGACCATTTGAACATCACGTCTTTACACAACAGATTGGTCAAAGGTAGAACCACATCGGAGAAATTCCTACAAAAACACCAGAAGTAGCTGGCCACCCCTAAAAAGCGACACAAGTCATGCCTCGTTGTAGGAGCAGGGAACATGCAGATCGCCTCAATTTTGGCAGTTAATGGTGTAACCACCCCTTGTCCTACCCATTTACCCAAATAGGAGACAACTCCTTTTCCAAATTCACATTTATCCAAGTTTAAAACGAGAGAGGCAACTGAAAGATGAGTAAAAACCAGCTCTAGTAGCTCAAGGTGTTGCTTCCAGGTATCTGAGTAGACTACCACATCGTCAAGATATGCAGCGCAGTTCGGAACATCCCCTAATACCTGATTCATAAGCCGCTGGAAGGTCGCTGGAGTGGTACGAAGACCAAAAGCCAAGGCTGTATACTGGAGGAAGTTGTCGGGTGTAGCGAAAGCAGAGATCTCAGCTGCTCGTGACATAAGGGGAACTTGCCAATAACCATTAAGAAGGTACAGCTTACTAGTGAACTTAGCGGCACCAACAGAATCAACACAATTCTCCATTCTGGGAAGAGGAAACGAATCAGGTTTTGTCACAGCATTAACCTTCCTGTAATCTGTACAAAAACGAAAAGAGCCGTCAGATTTCGGCACCAAAAGACACGGGGAGCACCATGGACTCACAATTGGAACAGCTAACCCATTTTTCAATAAGTACTCAGTTTCCTGTTTCATAAATGCCCGTTTAGTAGGATTTACCCTATATGGGTGTTGTCTAATTGGCACATGATCACCTATGTCAATGTCATGTTCAATAATGGTGGTACGTGAGGGAACATCTAAAAATAGATTAGGAAACCTACTTATTAATCTTTTAATGTCCTGCTGAAATGATGGAGACAACTCTTCCAACTTCTCTGGCAACTGCTTTATGGCTTCAGAATTGGCTAAGTGGAGACAAGACACACAGTTTCTTCCGAGATATAGATCATCAACCTCTGGAGAATATTCAGAAGGAGAACTTTGACCTTCTACAGGAAGTGTAACAACTGCCAGCAGGAACAGGTTTGGACTCAGACAGTGAAGGACGAGCATGATACTTTTCTCAACAGATTGATGTGACATATGCGGGATTTATGTCTACGACCAGGCGTACTGAGAGTGTAGTTAGTGGGACTCAATTTTTGTTTAACCTCATACGGTCCAGCAAACCGGGTAGAGAGAGAGGATCCTGGCACAGGCAATAATGCTAATACTAGGTCACCAACACAAAAGGATTGAGAGACCGCCTTATGGTCATACCTCTCCTTCATAGACTCTCGGGCAGAACGTAATGCGAGACCTGCCATTTCTCTCGATAACCCCAATTGCTCACGAAGAACTTGAACCTCTTTCAAAATAACCTTTCCCAAAGGGGGAGAAGACTTTGCCAACCACTGTTCTTGTAGGGCCTTTAAGGGGCCTCTCATAGTATGACCAAACACCAGATCCGATGGGCTAAAACCAAGAGATTCTTACACAGTATCACGTACAGCAAAAAATAAAAGGGGCACCCCCTCATCCCAATCCACACAGAACATGATCAGCATAGTGTTAAAAGTTTGGTGAAAGCACTCCAAGGCACCTTGCGACTCAGGATGATAGGCACTGGAAACTTGGTGGGAAATTCGCAACTCACGCATTTCTTGTGAAAATAGTCGTGACGTGAAGTTGGTCCCACGATCAGTCTGTATGCACATGGGGGGGCCCAAATGTAATGCAAAATTTAATGAGGGCTTTGACCACTACTTTTGATTTAAGTGCGCGTAGGGGAATGGCTTCACGGAACTGGGTGGCAGCGCAAATAATAGTCAACAAATAACAGTTACTGGAGCGAGTTTTTGGCAATGGTCCAACACAATCAACAATAATACGTTCAAAAGGGTCTGTGCTGACTACTATGGGTTTTAAGGGAGCAGGAGGAACAACCTGATTAGGTTTACCCACTAAGTGGCAAGTATGACAAGTCCTGCATTATCTTGCGACATCACTTTTCATACCGGGCCAATAAAAATAACGTAAGGCACGCTGGTAAGTCTTACGGACCCCAGCATGTCCAGAACAAGGATGATCATGAGCTAAGGTCAGAACATGACTTCTCATTGGGCTAGGAACTACCACCTGAAATGTTTCCAACCAATCATCACTGGAACTAGGAGGAGACCATTTCCTCATTAACACCCCATCTTCAATAAAATATAATGACTGACAAGTTTCAGATTCTGATTGACCATTTATAGATTCAAAACATTGTGCTAACGAAGTGTCTAATTTCTGAGCAGCTCCTAACTGGTCACGAGACACCGGTAGATCTATCTCAGGAACAGGATGGACCTCTACCTCATGTGATACTTCAGAGGCACTGTCAAGTTCCTGAAGGGGCTCCTCTTAAGATAGAAAGGATGCCGATAAATCAACTACATCACACAACCTTTTTTGTTGGGCCCGCGTTAACACACAAACAGGAAACACAGAAAAGAGCTGGTCATCAGGCTGAAAATTAGCACTTACAGGTTCTGAAACTACTTCAGGTAAGGAAAAGACTTTATTACCAGCTATATGATTTCCTAGAATGAACGAAACACCACTGACGGGCAAAGCTGGACGAACAGCCACCTTCACCAGACCTGAGAAACCCTCGGTTTCGTAATATACTGTGTGGAGAGGCACACGAATTACAGACAGTTCAATACCTTGAAATACCTGCATACGAAGCTTCCAAGAAGGGTAACACCTTTTCTAACACAAATGACTGAGCAGCCCCAGTGTCTCTCAGCACACGTGCAGGCTTCTTTACCTCATTAGGACCCAAGGACATATATTCTGAATATACGAAGGGTTCAAATTCTGGCTCAATTTCACAAAGACCTTCAGAAACATTCTGTGAAGCTGCGGCTGCAATAGCCTTTTTAACCTCGCTTGCTTTCGCTTTAGTACTCGGAAATTGGCAATTATGTGACCCGCCTCATGACAATAAAAACAGTCATAAGACCCAGCTGAGGGTTTAGAAAAGGTATGGGTTTTACTCGCAGGCTTCGACAAATGTGCTGACTCATCTTTCCGAGACGAAGGAGGACTGAACACAACTTTATGGGTCAAGACAAACTCATCTGCAAAAATAGCAGCTTTTGACAGTGTATTAATTGTCTGCTCGTTTAAATGTACCACCAGTGATTCTGGCAAACATGACTTAAATTCCTCCAACAATATCAATTCCCTAAACTGATCAAAATTCCTTACACCACTAGCTGAACACCATTTATCACACAGCATGGCTTTCTCTCGGGCGAATTCCACATATGTTTAGTTAGTTAGCTAGTTCCGTCCGCGCAGCGAGGCGCATCGGGCAACAAGCATTCGCCAGCGGGCTCGGTCGGCAGCGTCGATTTCCACATCTTCCCACTTGACATCGAGCGCTCGTAGATCTTCCATGAATGATCGTCGCCATGTATTATGCGGCCGCCCTACTCTTCTCTTCCCTCGTGGCGGCGTCCAGCGCAGCGCGATCTTTGCGTGGCGGTGGTCAGACATCCGTAGAATGTGTCCTGCAAAGCGCATTCTTCGCTCTACGACCATTTCTGCCAGGCTGCGGGAGTTTGTTCTTCTTAGAATTTCTTCATTTGAAATACGATCACGGTATGATACACCGAGTATTCTTCTCAGGCATCGTTGCTGAAACACATTCAGCTTGTGGATGACTGCCCTCGAGCTCTTCCAAGTTTCAGATGCATAGATGGCGGTTGGGATGATGATGCTATTAAACAGGCGAAGTTTGCTGTGGATGTGAATAGTTCGCCTAGCCCAAATCGGCTGTAGCTGTTGGAAGACTGCAAATGCTCTGCCGATTCTGCGATTGACATCCGCGTTAGTCCCACCATCCGCAGCCACAATGCTGCCAAGGTAGGTGAACTGTTTGACTTCTTCAATCAGCTGGTTGCTCACCGTGATCCGCACCGGCGTCATCCGGCCGACCGCCATGACGTTGGTCTTGTCAGTGCTGATCCGTAACCCAACTTTGGCTGCTTCGTGCTCCAGGCTAGTGGTCATCTCCTGTAAGACTTTCCCATTCTGCGCCAATAGCACAATATCGTCGGCGAATTCCAGGTCGGTCAGGCGTCCCTGGCCTGTCCACGGAATTCCAGACGCTGGCTGTGTTAGTGCTCGTCGCATGACGAAGTCCATCATCATGAGGAAAAAGAATGGTGAAAGAATGCAGCCCTGTCTGACTCCGGTCTCAATGGTGAAAAAGGCAGTATGACCTGTGTCCGTCCGGATGCAACAGCTAGAATCCTGATATAAGTTCTGGAAAATGGTGATAAACCGCTGTGGAATGCCATATAGCCGTGCGATGTTCCAAAGCGATTTCCGGTGGACGCTGCCAAACGCCTTCTTAAAGTCTATAAAGTTGACCAAGAGCGGTTTCTGATATTCGGAGCTTTGTTCAATGATGTTTCGAAGAGCAAAGATTTGTTCAGTGCACGACCGACCGCTTCTAAACCCGGCCTGTTCGTCCCGTAGAGCCTGATCGACTGCTCGCAGTATCCGTTTGAGGAGGACGAGACAAAATACCTTGCCTGGGACAGACAGAAGGGTGATGCCTCTCCAATTGTTACAGTTTGCGAGATTACCTTTCTTAGGTAATTTGACGATGACACCCTGTCTCCAGTCATTTGGGACACGTTCCATGTGCCAGCAGTCATTGAGCAGCGTAGTGAGCACCCGTACAACTTCATCACCACCCGCTTTCAGCATTTCTGCCGAGATTTGGTCAAGACCAGGTGCTTTGTTGTTTTTCAGATGACGAATCGCTGCAGCGACCTCAGCATCCATGATGTCGCTCATGTCCACTTCCAGCTCATAGGGAGGAGGAAAAACTGTAAAGTCGTGCGTGGCTACGGGAGCCGGCTGGTTTAGGGTGTTTTTGAAATGTTCCACCCAACGCGCGTCCTGCTCTTCTTTGCTAACTAGCATCCTGCCGGTTGTATCCCTTATCGGCCCATTGGAGCCGCTTCGGGCCCGAGTGAGGTCTCTGACCACACGAAACAGAGTCCTGCTGTCACCCTGGTCCGCAGCCACTTGTGCTTCAGTGCCCTTCCGGTCCAGCCAGTCCTTCTTGTCTGCTCGGCAACTCCTCTTGACCCTGCGGTCAAGTTCTCGGTACGCCTGCGATGCTTCATTTCGCTCCTCTTCGGTCTTTGCTTGATCGCGCTGACGTTTCTTGACCCGTCTTTCATCGAGCAACGACCATGTCCGGTCCTGAATGCACCGTTCTCGCTGTGTTCCACGCCGTCGACCAATCGTTCTCTCTGCCGTCTCGATGGCAGCATCCTTGATCTGTGCCCATTGTTCTTCGATGCTGGCCGAGTTGTCAAGAATCTGGAATCGGTTAGCGAGTTCAATGTGGAAGTGCTCGGCGTTCACGCGGTCCTTCAATTTCTCGGAGGCAAATGACCGAACGGTGTTGTGTCCGGCCACTCTTTTCAATTTTAGTCGGATTGAGGTCACAAGCAAGTGGTGATCAGATCCGACGTCGGCGCCGCGAAAAACCCGTACGTCACGTAAAGCCGAGCGCCACCGTCGATGGATGCATACATAGTCGATTTCATTGTGAGTGGCCCCATCTGGTGACCGCCACGTCTTTTTGTGAATCCGTTTGTGAATGAAATATGTATTCCCGATGCAAAGGTTGTTAAGATTGCATAGGGATAGGAGACGCTCTCCATTATCACTCGTTACTGCTGCCGATCCATGAGGTCCGATCACGTTTTCCCAGCCCTGACGGTCGCTGCTGAGTTGCGCATTCATGTCACCAAGGAGGATCTTTATGTCATGGTTGGGGACAACCGCGATTGTGTCTTGCAGCAGGTCGTAGAAGGCATCCTTCTCTTCATCATCTGCCTCATTTGTCGGCACGTAGACTTGAATAACAGTAATTTTAGCATGGCGAGACTGAAATCGGGTGGTAAGGATGCGATCACTGATCGGTTTCCATCCAACGAGTGCCTGTGCCACGGTTTTGCTCAGGACCATCCCGACGCCGTGCACATGATGTTCTTTGGCTCCCGAATACAGGACGATCTTCCCGTCGCTTGTCATTTTCCCATTACCCGTCCACCTCATTTCGCTGACACCAAGAATTTCAAGCCGGTAATTGTCGAATTCGTGCAGAAGCTGCTCCAGTCTCCCACACTGGTACAACGTTCGCACGTTCCAGGTTCCAATTCGTGTGATCGTATTGGCGTCGAGTATCCCGTTTTGCATCGGGCGCTGGACGACCTTTCGGCTTTGCTCCAGCACCGTCATCAAGGGAGAAACAGGGTCATCGCGCCGGTATTGTTTAGACCGCTGGTTTTTGCTTGTTGTTTCCGTAGCAAGATACATTTTACGGGATCAGGGTGCTAGCCTGATGCCCAACCTTCGGGCTTGGGACCGGCGTCGGCAGAGTTCCGGCGTCGGCGGAGTTGACGTATGTTTGGTGCACGGATTTAACAGTGTTCCTAAAATTTTGCCAGTAAGCTTCTGGCACACGCTCATATGCTCTGAGAACCGTAGCCTTAACAGTATCATACTCTAAACTCTGTTCCAGGGTCAGGGCAGAACATGCTTCTTGTGCTTTAGCAGATAGCTTACACTGCAATAACAATGTCCACAAACTTTTTGGCCAACTTAATGTCGTGGCTATTCTCTCGAACACAGCAAAATAAGCATCCACTTCATCTTCTCTAAATACAGGCACTAACCCAATGTGTCGACTAACATCAAAGTGAGGTGGACTCACCGATGAGGACGGCACTGGAGTCGGCTGCGGGCTGGAGTGCTCTGCGTCAACGGAATACGAGGAGGTTGCTCTTGGGGAGTTAAGCTTCCGTGGCAGCAGCACCGACTTCCGCTGCTGAGCTTCCAGGTTGAGCCTTCTCCCTTCAGCATCCAGCTCCCGCTCCCGAACTCGCAGTAGCTGCGTCTGGTACTCTTGCTGTTTAATCTCCAACTCAAGCTCTTTTAGTGCTAGTTGCCAACCGGGGTCCACTGCGCCGGCCTCAGGCTGCTCAGGACCTACCACAACCTTCTCCTCTGGCTCAGTCATGGCCTCTGCCCTGCCGGTAACCGGAAAAGGCTGGGTAGGCTGTGTAAGCTGCCTAGACTGCGCGGCAACGCCCGGAAGTGCTTTGCGCTCAGGGAGGATTTGTTGAGCCACGAGTGCCTCATACAACGCTGCTTTAACTACCTTTTTTTCTAGCCGTACGGGGAAGTGCCACATGAAAAAAAGTCTCCAATAAGGAGCAGATCATCTTTCCTACACCTATCGAAGTCCTCTAACGAAGGACACAATGTAAACGTAATCAAGTCAAAAGCCATAATTACAAAAGGCACAATACGCCATCACAACCTGACTCACCACACAAAACACAAATAAATAAAGAATCAATCCCAGATGAGCCCCCAAATCTGTCACGGCCCAGTCTAGGTTGGGCCAAACGGAGTAACCAGCTCGGGACTCAATGGATTGATCTTATAACATTAAATGAGGGAGCCAGGAATAACAACACAACAAGGTGGTTCAAAAAGGTTGTGGTATATTATGTCAGACAATATATACATATAACTATACAAATGAACCAAAACAGGCATATCTTCAGGGTGGGCCAAGGCCAAAATAATAAACAAAAGATCATATGATTAGGTAGCTAGCTTACCTAAAAGGAAAGAAAAGAAAATACAAATATTCTTCCCTAACTACCTAAGCAAGAAACAGAGACAAAGGGAACCCTCTCCCAAAAGAAATGGCAGCCACACCCCTACTGCCAGTGAACCAAGTGAACATATATATATCCCTATTTCTATATATTTATTTATACATGTGTGTGTGTGTGTGTGTATATATATATATATATATATATATATATATATATATATATATACACACACACACACACACACACACACACACATATATATATATATATATATATATATATATATATATATATATATATATACAGGCCGTGAGGGAGGTGTCTGTCATTACCGTCTTGCGCTAAGGAGACACACAAGCAGGAAGCAGCGTCAAGCAGGAAGCAGCGTCCTTCGAGCTAACGCTATTATATTCATTCTTCTAATCTCTATACTTTAAAATTATTTACCTTACGTTATACAAATATAACTGACACTACTTTAGATAAAACAATCGTAACGTTGCGCTGTCGCTAAATTTGATCTGTTTTTACAAACATCCACGACTAGCTTGTAGCCCGCTAGCATCACCTACCGCTAGCCTTGTTTATGTTTCACATTTCTCATTTACCGCTGTTTTGTTTAAAAAGCAAATATGTCAGCTGTTTCTCCGGTTTTGAGTGCAGATGAGGACTCGCTCGAGCTTCACATGGTGTTGTTGGAACTGGAGGAGAAGCAGATCCGCGGCCTACTCGACAAGCAGGCCCAGCTGCTGGAGCGAAGAACTGTGCTGGAAACATCTTGTGCCTCTGCCTACACATCCAAGGTAAGCACACAGTGTGGTATTTCCACTCCCAGCCCCTCTACGCCGTGTGTTTCTCTGTGCAGGGACCGTGCACCTAGGACTTTCCCGGCCGAGGTCTCCGTCACGCCGGTGCCAACACACCACGGGCCTTGGGTGAACCAGCGGCGGAAGGCACGGGCTGGACCCCAGGCGAGGACCTCTCCACCTCCCGTGTTTGACGTTCCAACCAGGGACCGCTTCGCCCCTCTCCGTCAGACCAGACCTAACGCTGTGATCGTCGGGGACTCCATTGTGCAGAACGTCCGTGTAGCTTCATCTAAAGGTAAGGTGCACACACACTGTTTTTCTGGTGCTCATGTCCTTGATGTCGCTGCGCAGGTATCCGGGATCCTGAAGAAGGACGAGCGCATTGGAGCAGTTGTGCAGCATGCGGGAACGTACGACATCAGGCTGCGGCAGACGGAGGTTCTGAAGAGGGACTTCTCCAGCCTGATCGAGACGGAATGAGGCAGATTACCCACCGCAAAGATCATCGTCTCTGGACCTCTTACCACATACAGACGTGGAACCGAAAAGTTCAGTAGACTTCTAGCTTTAAATGATTGGTTAGTTTCTTGGTGTAATGAGCAGAATCTGGTGTTTGTCAATAACTGGAATCTGTTCTGGGAGCGTCCTAGGTTGTTTCGTCCTGATGGCCTGCACCCCAGCAGCCTCGGAGCGGAACTGCTGTCTGACAACATCTCCAAGGCGCTAAACTCCAAGTGACTGCCTAACTTAAGTACATCTTCCGACAATAACAACTTTAATTATAAGAAATGTTCAATTAATAGTTCAACACCTGTAGTACATACTATAGAGACTGTGTCTGTTCCCCGAGCTATACAATACATCGAAAAGTTCGGAAAGTTTGTTTTAGTAACCTAATTAACATAAAATTAGATCACACTGAATGCACATCCAGCACTTTTAATCTGAAGCTAGGACTATTAAACATTAGATTTCTTGCGTCTAAAACTCTTATTGTTAACGAAATCATTACTGATCAGGAATGTAATTTAATGTGTTTAACGGAAACTTGGATTAAACCAAACGAGTACATAGCATTAAATGACGCCAGTCCTCCTGGATACAGTTATGTACATCAGCCTCGTTCAACTGGTAGAGGAGGAGGTGTTGGTCTCATCCATAGTAAAAATCTAGTCATCACACAAAAACCTAGTTATAAATTTAATTCTTTTGAAATCCTTTATACCGGTATAAGTTATGTAGCCACAAAAAATAAGTCAATTCCTCTAATTATTATTTACAGACCCCAGGGCCATATACTGAATTTCTTAGTGAATTTGCAGACTTTGTCTCAAACCTGGTTGTGTCTGTAGATAAAGCATTAATCGTCGGAGATTTTAATATTCATTTTGATAACCTGGAAGACCCTCTAAGAATAGCGGTTGTGTCCATCTTAGACTCAGTAGGGATTAATCAGGACGTAATCGGGCCTACTCATAATGGTGGTCACACTCTTGACCTGATACTAACATATGGTTAAGTATAGAAAATATTGTAATTTTTCCGCAGTCTGAAATTGTCTCAGACCATTATCTTACTAGTAACATCAGCTACTGCACCGAGCTTCATAAATAACCTCGCAGAAACATCAATTAGATTTGGATCACCGTCAGTTCTGATAGAACTCGATCAGGCGACTGAAAGCTTGGAGTCAACACTCCGCTACACGCTAGATAGTCTAGGCTTAAAACGTATTTGTTTACTCAAGCCTACCCTGACTAGACTTTCTATTATACTAATTCCCAGTCCTAATAATCTTTTCTCTCCCTCTCTCCTTCTGCCGAGCCACACACGATTTTATGGAGATACTAGAGATCCAGATCCTTTCTGCCTCTGGATGGAGCTCAAATCTTCTCCAATTCCAGACTGCTGGGACTACGGCTGCTCCTAAGGCCACACAGACTTCATATAAGTCAATAATGAACTTTTTCACAATATCTGTTGTTACCCATATGAGGATGGCTTCTCTTCTGAGTCTGGTTCCTCTCAAGGTTTCTTCCTCTTAAAACATCTTAGGGAGTTTTTCCTTGCCACCGTCGCCAGTCAGTGGCTTGCTCAGTTGGGATAAATTCGCACCTTTAATATCTGTATACCGTGTTGATATTTCTGTAAAGCTGCTTTGAGACAATGTCTATTGTAAAAAAGCGCTATACAAATAAAATTGAATTGAATTGAACCTAGAGTGTGACCCAAGGCTAGAAACCGGGGACATTCAAATTCTCAGAGCACATAGGCATCGCAGCGTGACACTGATTATTCTCAGAGGTTTCATCCTTGGATGAAACCCCCAACTTCTCAGTCACCACTGAACGGTCTCCTGTGCAATAGGCCCATAAGTGCCAATAGTCTCCCAAGATCCAGCTTTATCTTGCTCAGTGTTGATAGGATTGACCCTATGCATGTTGAGGATAGAAGCGCCCTCATCATAGTAGAATCCTTATAACCCCTAGAAAAGTTGTCCTAACGCTGGGGAAAGCATACTTTTCTGAGGTTCAACCTGAGCCCCAAGCTCTTCATGTGGATGAGAACAACATCTCAATGTTGAACCGCCAGTTCCCTGGATCGTGCTAGAATTAACCAGTCATCCAGGTAGTTTAGTACACGGATGCTCTGGAGTCACAATGGAGCCAGAGTGACATCCATGCACTTTGTGAAGGTGCGAGGGGATAAAGCTAGTGATATTTCTATGTGGAAATATGCACCTTTTAGATCTATCGTCACAAACCAGTCCTCAAACTGAATCTGTGGAACAATAAGTTTGGGCATCATCAAAATAAGCTTGGGCAAAAGCGCTATACAAATAAAATTGAATTGAATTGAATCTTGAACCTGTATGTCCGAAGAGTACAGTTCAGATGACGCACATCTAAAATTGGCCGCATTCATCTATTTTTTGTAGACCAGGAAATAACGACTGTAAAAACCTCCCTCCCTCAGGGAATGGGGTACATGTTCTATGGCCCCTTTGTCCAAGAGGGATCTACTTCCTGCGCTAACGTTGGGCTCTGGTCTGTGCTGACTACTATGGTGAGCACACCTCTGAACCAGGGGGGTCGAGCTATAAACTCGGTAACTCTTTTCTACGGTAGACAGAACCCATGGAGACACATTTGGCAGTAGTTTCCATGCTGACAGATGCTCTTTTAGTGACGTTAACTATTCCACATTCTATTGGAGGGAAAGCATCAGATTTTCATTGCCCTGTGACAGCTCGCTGACCAGAGAACACTGAAAACTTGAGACCGTCTTGGCTAGGGGAGGCCCTAGAGTAGCACTGGGGGCTAACTGCCCTAACAACCTCATGTCCCCTGATACATCCGTCCACGGCCCCTCAGGACCTTCTTTGCCTGCTTGGCCTTTATGACCATTCTCAGATCAGGCCTGGTGGCAGGCCCCGACTGTGGCCGCCCGGTTCCCCTGACTGTCTGCGGGGGTTTGCGGGCTGCCATACTCGCCTTCTGGGTCTCCCTCGCACTAGTGCTGGCCTGGGCTCCACTCGTGGATGCACGGGTGAACTCGAGACAACAGGGAAGGAACTGGCTGAATGCTGCCATATGTCAAGCTCACTCAGCAGGTCGGCTTGGTAGGCCTGCAACCCTGTCATTGTCTGCAGTGACCCACAAGCAAGACTACTACCACATAGGCCTTGCCCACCTATGCCACAGTGGTCTTACACGGTGGCTTGGGTGGCAAAGCTGGCCCCCCTAATTACCTGCCGTCAATGGAGAGAGGTAGTTCGCAAGCGCCTCCTCCACCTTCAGCATAGCTAAATAGCCATGCCGTTCATTCCCCACAATGGCCAAATAATCCAACATCATGGGGTTATAAATATGGCTTATGCATGGTTTTCCCCCAGAAGCCTGATATTTTGTCATGCACTTCTGGAATAAAGGGGATTTTCTGCAGTGTGAGGGATTTACTTTCACTGGGGAGAAAAAGGCTCATCCAGGCTTAGTAATCACTTCAAGCAGCTCTTTATATGCTGCTCTCAGTTTTTAGCACATCCTTCTGGCTCCTCGGAGTCAGAGAGGAATTATTACTATTATTTTTGTGTGTGTGTTTTTTTTCCCCCTTTTGGCTTTCCATAGCGGAAGGAGGAGTCGCGACTCGAGCTCCAAAATCCAGCAGAGAGCCGAACCAGGAAAAAAGAGCAAGAGATAGAGCAGCGCTCATCTCCGGCTCCTCTTCCGGATCCATAAGAGATCCCCTGGACCTGAGACGACTAGCTGCCTCAGCAGCGAGTGGCCCAGATCTGCGAGGCTCTGAAACTCAACTTGCTTCGGCTTCCGAGAAGAGCACGAGCCGCTGCTTAATGTAGGCATTACCATGCGCAGCCTCTCGAGGCTGCCATCACATGCTACACCCCTAGACACTTCACCCAGAAAGTGTGCACTAATCCCCTTGATGAAACGGAAGCAGGCCGTAATACACTTCCTGATTTCTCTCACTCATATTTTTCTCTCCCGCGCATTCCTTTTTTTCCTTCTCTTTTTTTTAAAGGGATAGAAAAGTTCTGAGATTTTGAGGAAAAGTTAGTGAGGAAATGAGGCATCTTTTTGTTTCTTTACACAAACAACTGACATGCAGTCTTTCGCTGAAGATAATAAAGGCTGATGGCACGGTTCACAGGTGCCATATTTATATCACGCGACTCGCTTAATTGCCACGTCACCTGATCATGGCAGGCCTATAAATAGGCATGATTTTACACAAGCTTCAGATGCTGGTCGCGCGCGAGAGGCGCTCCCATAGTGTTATGCTAAACGCAATGTTGAAGTTCCCTTTGAAAGGGAACTAGCCACATGTATTGTAGCCAAAGAAACAGATTGTCAAAGTAAAAACAATGAGGGGTTATCATTATCCTCTTATTCACAAAGCGTGTCACAAATTTGACATTCACATGAGATAAAGTATAATACGCTATCAGAATATTCTAAAATAAATTTTACTCCAGAAACATGTATGTACTTCACTTGTATTGTTCTTCAAAATAAAGTTGAACTACACTGCACATTTTGTACACTACAATTAGAAAGCAACAAAATAAACAAACAAAAAAAACCCTCAGTTGCTTTATATTGTATTATCTAGGCTATAGAATTTTGTCATAAGTGTGTAGGACCATGTGATTTTACACAAATGACTAGTGATTTCCAATCTTCAACTATAAATTTTGTTGAGTATGTGCCCACTGTAGCCTCAGATTCCAGTTCTTGGATGACAGGAGTGGAACCCAATGTCTGTTGTAGATTCGACATGTGCATTCTGAGATGGTTTTCTGCTCAACGCAGTTCTAAAAGTTGTTATTTGACTTTGTGATCTGGCTAAATTATATAGACTGTTGTGTGTGAAAATCCCAAGAGATCAGCAGATTCTAAAATACTCAAACCAGCCTGTCTGGCACTGAGATCACATTTTTGCAATTCTGATGTTTGATGTGAATATTAACTGAAGCTCTTGACCTGTATCTGCATGATGTTATGCATTATGCTGCTGCCTCATGATGGATGGACTGGATAATTGTATGCATAAGCAAGGGTGCAGATGTTGTTAAAGTGAATATATTGCAGCGTTATCCATATGATCATGCACTTATTTACACTGAAAAACTTTTTTTAAGATACAAGGGCATATTCCTGTCTCTGGTGTTCTGGAAGTCCCTTAATTATAATAGACACAAGAGAACTTCTGCTGTAGCTGAAGTCAGCAATTACAGGGGCTGGTATTGCACATTGTGGCCTGCTTGAATTTAATCATGACAGGATGGCATTCCATTGCTTCATGCCAATTAATTGTGTGGCCTGTTTCAGTGTTATTGAGCTCTTTTCTCATACTGGGCCTCATTTATCAAGCTGGAGTGGATTTATTCATAAATTGTTTATACGAGTGATTATACAAGAAATTTGGCATTCATGAAAATACACAAAAACTTAAATTCAGAAAAATGTTAATATCCTATTCATGCCCTTCAGTGTATACAAATTTATGCCCAAGAAGACTAACTAATGGAACATTGACTTGATTGACATCAAATCAAGTAATGTGCATGGATTACTGCAATTATATATATGGGATATAATGTCATGGTTAAAATGTCTTTTTTTTAATTACATTTACAGCATTTAGCAAATGCCCTTATCCAGAACGACTTATAAAAGTTCTTTGGAGTCTATTAAAAAGCATATCCCTATGCTAGTTCACTAGGTCAGGTTCTAAGAATACAATCAAGAAATTTTGTGAAAACCAGTCATTTTATATTATTGCCTTTAATTAAAGAATATGAAAAATAAAGAAAGGTATCAACACAAACCCACAAATTAAGACCAATTAATCATTAAATTATGACAAAAGAAATGCCCCTGTAAATGGAGGATGGGCTGGTCTGTCTGCACATAGTCATAAGCTATAAATAAATGCCTCAGCTGACTGAAGATTTAGTGCTTGCTTATTGTTATTATATATTATTAAATATTCAACATATTAATTGTTAGTTAAAATATAGTCCACTTCTGACTTTCTGCTTTTACTCTCATTGTTAATTCCAGCTGTCAGTGCACTTCAGAATTTATTGTTATCATATATGTATATACAGTCATGTGAACAAATAAGTACATCCCATGAAAATGGTTGACTTTTTTGATATGTTTTATTATTTATTTATCCATCCATCCATCCATCTTCTATACCACTTATCCTTCCTTCAGGGTCTCGGGAAACCTCGAGCCTATCCCAGGGAGCATCAGGCACAAGGCGGGGTACACCCTGGACAGGGTGCCAATCCATCGCAGGGCACACTCACATGCATATTCACACACCCATTCATACACTACGGACACTTTGGACATGCCAATCAGCCTACCATACATGTCTTTGGACTGGGGGAGGAAACCGGAGTACCCGGAGGAAACCTCCACAGCATGGGGAGAACATGCAAACTCCGCACACACAGGGCCACGGTGGGAATCGAGCCCCCAACCCTGGAGGTGTGAGGCAAACGTGCTAACCACTAAGCCACCATGCGCCCCTATTATTTATTTATAAAATAATTTATTAATAATAGTGCTTATTAATAAAGTTGATATACTTTAACAAACCCACAAGGAAAATTTGCATTTTCAATCATTTACTGAACATAAACAGCAATAGATGTGATATTCCTCTGTGGAAAAAGTAAGTACACCATTGGCCACAGAAGCTAAGATTGCCCCCTTTAGCAGAAATAACTACTTGTAGGTGTTTTGCATAATTGGCCACCAGTCTCTGACATCAACTTGCTGGAATTTTTGAGCACACTTCCATGCAATATTCTTTCAGTTGCAAGATGTTTGAGGGTTTTCTTGCATGTACTGCTCGTTTCAAATCCCCCCAAAACATTTCAATGGGATTCAAAGCCAGGCTTGGGCTAGGCCATTCCATAACCCTCCATTTCTTATTTTTGAGCCATTCCTTGGTGGATTTGTTAGTGTGCTTAGGATCATTTTCCTGTTAAAAGGACCACTTTCAGTTCAACTTCAACTTTCAGACAGATAGCCTCATATTATCTTCAAGTACTATTTGATATGATGCAAAATTCCTAGTTGAATCTATGAATGCAAGCTGTCCAGTCCCTGAGGCAGTGAAGCAACCCCAAACATAACACTGTGTTTCTCCTGAAAAGCTGTCTTTGTTTGCACCAAACATGTCTGCTGTTACTCTATCTTTGTTGCTGCAACTCTTTGATTCGTCTGTCCAGAACACATTATTCCAAAGCGCCTGGTCTTTGTCTATATGCTCATTGGCAAACTGTTGTCTTGCAAAGGATTTTTCCTGGCATGCTTCCCATGCAGGTCAAATTTGTGCAATCTCTTCCTGATTGTAGAAGCATGCACTTTGACACCAACAGTTGCAAAGCTTACTAGCAGATCCTGTGATTAAATTTTGGGGTTCTTGGAGACTTTTTTTGCATCAGATGGTCTGCTCTTAGTCTGAATTTGCTAATTGTTTGAAATCTGAGCCATTTGTATATTAATTTCGTTACATTTGAATGATGTATTTCCAATAATTTAGAGATCTTTTTTAAATCTCTTGCCAGACTCATAGGCATTATAGAGTATATTTCTTTATCAAAGTTTGATTTAAGTATCAGATTCAATCACAAATGTGAATTAATCAATAAGAACGGTGTTGTATCTGTCAGAGGCCTACAAAAAACTTTGAATGTGCTTTAGTCTTGAAAATGTTAGTGCTGACAGTTAAGCGTGTTAAATCAGCATTTAAGCATATGATTAAGAGTCACTGAAAAACAATCAGCATTTTAAGAGTGACTGGATGACAAATCCTCATCTAAACTGTGATAATGTTACAAAAAATAAATAGTTTTGTTTTAATAAGCTGACTGAGCTCATGCCACAATTATAAATAAGTTATGATCAGGATGAATTAATTGTGGCAAAAGGTTGGGTGTGACTAAAAGAGAAATGGGGTAAGCCCCGCTTAAATTAGTGATGGGAAGTTCAGATCATTTTACTGACTTGGATCTTTGAATCTTTTCAGCAAAATGAACGAAACGACTCGAAAAAAGATTGTCATTTCAGCAGAATAGAATTAAAATGTTACATGTTAAATTCCCCCAACACATCTAGTACTTACAAAAACATTGATCAAATTTGGAATAAAACAATAAACTACAGGCTAATGCAGCTAAGGCCAAGTTATGAGAAACAGAAATGATTACTTAATAGCTTAGCTGGGTCTTCAGGCAATGCTGTCTGTTAGTTCACCTCACCTCCTAATCTAAGTCGTTAGTTCTTTTGTAATGTCACATTTGTAACGTCTGTTCCACAGAAACAAATTAGTTTACCTCTCGAGTCTTCAGGTTCGAGTCACTCATTCAAGCTCAGGAAGAAGTCACACTGACACCATCGTTCAGTGAAAGCTTCTTAGTATTAATGATACAGAAATCATAGTATATATACACACAGAAATATTGATAAAGAATGATAAATGTCAATTGGACTGGGAAAACGCTGGGGCGGTCTGAAGGGGATGCATAGCTGTAGCAGACGGAAGAGCGGCAACATTCAGAAGTGAGACTTGCTCCTGTAAGTGCAATATCTGGTCCCGCCGAAACACCATCGCGCAATTTTGTTCATAAATCCTGCGTTGCCACTCGGGGGTGTCTGCTGCCTCCATAGTGGGCAAAGTAATCCGTCACGTTACCTGTTGGAGACAAGCGCGGACGGGCAGGGTGGTGTGTACAGAAGCGACGTAAGAGGAAACACAGGAAACAGGCAAAAGTCAGGCGATCAGGCGAACAATCCAAATTAGACAGAGCAGGGAATCGTAATCGTGAATAACAGGCAGGAAAGTCCAAGAACCAGGAAAATGTGGACGAAAGCTAAAGGCTTGGTAACACAACTAAGTCACGAGAACTGAGCGTTTACTTAGTGAGGGCACAAAGGTTAACGAGGCCTTTTATAACTTATGAGCCGCACAGGTGTTGGTGATCAATACTCAGGCGAACTTGAGCGCAGGCATGGCCGGGACGTGTAGTCCTTGTCCGCCATGTTTGTTAGCAGCGCCACCATCTGAGTATTGCGACAGCAAGTTCGCTGTGGCGTAACAGAAGCCGTCTTATTTAGTTTGCATGTTTAAATCATGCTTGATGAGTTTAATTTGATCAATTTGCTAGTAGGTTTAATGCTAGTATAAATGACAAGCCTATTTTCTCATTCCTCAGTGACTGTCAAAAAAGACTCAATAACCAGCACAGTATGCTATAAAACTATGTATTGCACCAAAAAAAAGTTTACAAAAGGTAATACACTTCAAAGTCCTTAACTAAGTATTGACTACATAGTAGTACTTCACAACAGGGCTATGGGCCATAAAATTACCAAAAAATAATATTTAGAACTTAAATGTAAATGTATCTGCATTTAGAATAATGAAAAAAAGTTGACAGTGTCTGCACAAAATGTTTAAGGAGACCACATTTGCTACTTGTATTAATATTTAATTAATTAATATTTAACAGTAATATAGCATTTTCGCAGGGCACATTCACATACACATTTGGACATGCCAATCAGCCTACAATGCATGCCTTTGGACTGTGGGAAGAAACTGGAGGAGACCCCTGAAGTACGGGGAGAACATGCAAAATCCACACACACAGGGCCGCAGCAGGAATCGAACCCTCAACCTTGGAGGTGTAAGGCAAACGTACTAACCACTAAGCCACCATGCCCCCAGTAATGTAATATTTCAAATAAAATAAAATAAAGTCCCCTCTGAAAGTATTGGAACAGCAAGGCTAATTCTATTGCCTTCACTAAACATTGAAGACATTTGGGTTTGAGATCAAAAGATGAATGAGACGATAGATCAGAATTTCAGCATTCCTCCCCCAGTCCAAATGCTGATTGGCGTGTCTAAAGTGTCCGTAGTGTATGAATGAGTGTGTATGTGATTGTGCCCCGCAATGGACTGGCACCCTGTCCAGGGTGTACCCCGCCTTGTGCCCGATGCTTCCTGGGATAGGCTCCAGGTTCGCCGTGACCCTGAAAAGGAGTAAGTGGTAGAAGATGGATGGATGGATGGACCACCCAGTTTTTAGGTGAGCAAATGTATAGGAAACTTAAAGTACTGAAACATAAAGTAAATGAAAGTCAATAACATTTAATATTTGGTTGCATATTCCTTGATGCAATAAATATCTCCACCATTCTTGATTGATGAGCTTCTATATTTTGGATCATGAGCAGGTCCATTCGTTCTCACACTTTGGCCTTTCCATCACTTTGGTAGAGGTTAATCTTGGTTTCAGAGCTTTTGTGACTCACCTCTATATTTCTTTGCGAATTCCATTCTGGCTTTCTGATTCTTAATGCTGATGAGTAGATTGCATCTTGTGGTATGCCCTCTAGATTTCTGCTCTAGAAACTTATAGTGGATATAGTGGATTGAGATACCTTCACCTCTGCCCTATGGAGATTGTTGGTGATGTCAGTGACTGTTGTTTTTGGGGTTTTCTTCACAGCTCTCACAATGTTTCTGTCATCAGCTGTTACCTTTCAAAGGGAACTCCACGTTGATTTTATCATAACATTATGGGAGTGCCCTTGTTGCGCGACCGGCATCTGAAGCTTGTGTAAAATCATGCCTATTTATAAGCCTGCCATGATCAGGTGACGCGGCAATTAAGCGAGCCGCATGATATATATATATATATATATATATATATATATATATATATATATATATATATATATATATGGCACCTGTGAACCATGCCGTCAGCCTTGTTTTCAGCAAGACTGCATGTCGGTTGTTTGTGTAAAGAAACAAAAAGATGCTTCATTTCCTCTCTCTTTTCTCAAAATCTCTGGACTTTTCTATCCCTTTAAAAAAAGAGAGAAGAAAAAAAGGAATGAGCGAGAGAGAAAAATATGAGTGAGAGAATTCAGGAAGTGTGTTATGCCTTGCTCAAATTTCATCACGGGGAGTAGCGCACACTTTCTGTGTGAAGTGTCTAGGGATGTAGCATTTGACGGCAGCCCTCGAGATAGGTCTGACTGAGCATTATAGCGCCTACATTAGGCAGCTCTGCTCATGACTCGCTATCTTCTTGGAAGCTGAAGTGAGTTGGGTTTCAGAGCCTTGCAGATTTGGGCTGGCCGCTGCCAATCTCCGCTGGATATTGGAGCTCCTCCTTCTGCTATGGAAAGAGAAAAAAAATGAAATAAACAATAATAATAATAAAAACACACACAGACACAAATAATAGTAATAATTCCTCTCTGACTCCAAGGAGCCAGAAGGGTGTACTAAAAACTGAGAGCAGCATATAAAGAGCTGCTTGAAGTGATTCCTAAGGCTGGATGAGCTTTTTTTCTCCTCAGTGAAAGTAAATCCCTCACATTGCAGAAACTCCCCTTTCTTCCAGAAGTGCATGACAAAATATCAGGCTTCTGGGGGAAAACCATGCATAAGCCGTATTTATAAAGCTTATGAGGCACGCGGTCTTGCCACGCCTCTGGGCATAAGGGTTTATTTCACTAGGGGGGGTCTCAAAGGTCTCAAAACCTCCTCAAAGGGTTTGTCCAAAGGGGTATCCTTACAGGATGTGTGTGCTGCTGCAGGGTGGTCTACGCTGCACACATTCATTCGATATTACAGCCTGGATATTCATTCCACCTGGGCTTGAGTGTCTTGCAGTGCCCCTCGGGTTTGGGTCTTTTTGAACGGGCCGTACCCTTGGTATGACGGAGTGGGTATTCTCGTTCCTATAGTGTTATGCTAAACACAATGTGGAGTTCCCTTTGAAAGGGAACGTCTGGGTTACGCATGTAACCCTGTTCCCTGAGAAGGGAACGAGACGTTGCGTAGCTTTGTCATACTGGGGTAGGCCTGTGAATTGCGTCTTCACTTCAGATAATAGAGGCTGACGGCGTGGTTCACAGGTGCCATATATATCACTTGACGCACTTAATTGCCACGTCACCTGATCATGGCAGGCCTATAAATAGGCATGATTTTACACAAGCTTCAGATACCTGTCACGCGCAAGGGCGCTCCCATAGTGTTATGCCAAACACAACGTCTCATTCCCTTCTCAGGGAACAGGGTGATGTTTTCCTTGTCCGACCTATTCAGTGTCTGTTGCTCAGTACACCAGTATTTTTTTTTCTTTTTCAGAACGTGCCGAATTGGTGTATTGGCTATGCCCAATGTTCAATATGTCTGATTATGTTTCCCTCTTTTCTCAACTTTAATATGGCTTGCATTTCTCCAATAGACAGCTCTCTGATCTTCATGTTGGCTTATCCCTTTTAACAACAAATGCAGTCTTCACATGTGAGGAAAATAATCAGAAAATACAATTTTATTGTTTTATTAGCTATTTTATACTGCATATAATCCATTTCATAATGCTGGTCTTTATGTAACTTAGAGAAGCGACTTTGAATTATGGTCTACATGTGAAGGGCAACTTGAAAAAACAAGTTCATTATTATCAAATTGCCTTAATTCCTAGGACTTAGAGCGGAGCAGGCAGAAGATATGTAGAACAAACAAATTCAATCGCCTTGGCAGGCTCCAATCAGTCAGTCTAATTAGAGCTGCACAATTAATTGAATACTGATCTCAATTACAATTTTGACTGCCCATTTCCATTATTTGGCAGATGCAGTTATCCAGAGTGACTTACTTTATATATATATCCAAGCAGTTGAGGGTTAAGGGCCTTGCTCAAGGGCCCAACTGTGGCAGCTTGGCGGTGCTGGGGTTTGAACTCACAACCTTACGAACAGTAGCCCAACTTCTTAACTTCGTTCCTCTGCTCATAGAAAACTCCGCTGCATATCAAATCAAGCACTGCCTAAACTTACAGCCAGTCACCATAGAGTGGTGCAGGGATGACGTCATTTTGCATGACAAAACCCAGAAACGAGTTAGCATTTTCAGGCTCTTCCGGTTCCATCGTTCCGAATCAACATTTTTTTTATTTAATGAGATTTTGGTTAAAAACCTGAAATAAGGTCTGTGGTGAACACATGCTCAAAATATTTTCATGTTTTATTCTACGACCATTCTAATACCCCCTCGTGATTTTTTAAAGCTTTTACGTGTATTGAAAAAGGCGATTCCTAACATGTTGCTAAATAAGACTACAGATGTTGTAGGGGACATTAAACGTCATCACGCCGAACAGGAAAAGTCTTTGCATAAACTGGTTCAGGTATGCTGTGTACAATCCCTCCCCCAAAAAATGTGGATGAAGATCCATCCACAAAGTAAATCCGTATTATGGAAAATGTTTTTAAATCATGTTTGGAAAAGTTGACAGAAGGTGGTGATGGTGACGTTGGGTGACGATGGGGATGTTGCAGCGCATGAGCGGTCAAAACAAAATGAATGAATCACTCTCTGAGACAACTTGTTGTTTCCGAGTCATATTAAAGATTCATTCAAAATCAACGAATTGTTCATGAACGGCACATCACTAATGCAGAGACCGCACATTTCAGAGAGGAGGAGCTTCAAATTTTCATCAGAGCTACACCAAAAAAAAGATACAGGTAACAAAAATATTTTATTTCAGTCATGTTCATGTAGTGAGAAATAATATTAAACTATCCAAGTGTCCCCTGTTGCTTATATTAGACATTATATTAGAAGTAGCAGCAGATTAAAACATTAAAGAAATTCAAATTTCGGTCACGCTTACATAACAAGGTAATATTTAACTTATATTGTCTGGTTTTACCTACATTAATTGATTGCCTTTTTAGTAGGTGATATGAAGCACACACGACTGTGCAAAGGCAACATCTGATAAGTCTTTTATTAATTCTGAAGGATTCGTCAATCATTCAGTGAATGAGATGTTAGTCCAGAATTTAGTTGTAAAAGAATAATCTGACCAAAATTTAAAATTCACATGTTGTTTTCAAACTCTAATGTCGTGTCAGCTCATGATTTTCTGTATTCTGTCATGCTCAAAAAAAGGACAAAATATCATAAAATAACAAAAAAGTAATCAAGATTACTTATTCTATAATGTATACTGTTTATTTGTGGGGTTTTTTGCTGCCTCCTTTTTGAGCCTGACAGTCCATCACAGTCAGAATCACCGTTTCCTTTCAGTTTTATGTTTCCTTTCATTATATCTACAGAAAGTCAAATGGGTTTGAAACGCCTTTTTAAATAATGATTGGATTTTTGGATGAGCTTTTCTTTTCATGTAGACTTTCATTTACATTTTCATCCTTTTCCCCTTTGTAGTTAAAATGAAGAGAAAAACCCCAAAGGACATAATGTCCTTCTTTAGTAAGAAAAATAAAGACCATTGGTCAGTCAAGACTGGAGAGAGAATATGCTACAGAATACAGCTTTTATGAATACATGATAATGTTACAGATAATCATAAACACATTTTCAGATGACTGCCTAAGTTAATTTGTGGATATGTTTGGTTTGTGTTATATTGTGCCTAGATGTGCAACTGTATACCTATATGTGTCAAATAGTTTACAGATGCCGAAAAATGCCTAGATGTGCTTATATTGCTAAAAATGTTATCATTATTGATCATTATCACACTACAATACAAAATTATTTGTCAAATAAATTAAACATGAACCATTCATTTGAGTTGAAATTGTTTTATTAGCTTACTTCTAGGAGATCTATGATGTAGGTGTCTAATGTCTAGGTGGAACCATGCCATTCATATGGGATAGGCTTCTTGGCTCTGGAGCAATGCACTTTCCCATCTGCCAACAATTTTTGCTGGTGGTGAGGGTCATGTTGCTTAATCCTCTCTCAGTTTTCTCCACAGACACATCAGTCATCAGGGTATAAGTGCTGACTGTGTAAATGATCGCTTTTAATTCTTCCCCAGCGATTGTTAGCAGTACCTGGAGTAGGGAAGTTGTGATAAGCCTGGAGTCTTGAGGTTGTGTAACTGACACCCCGGGAAGATCTTTGGGACCTCAGCTTCCAGGTGGCTTCATGAGACCTTTTTCTTTGGCATTCCACCTTTGGTCAGTAGTCCTTCACTCCTATGTAATCTTTCTCTATCCTGGAGCCCACCTTGACCAGCTGTTTGACAGTCATTACTGTCCCTCTTAGGCAGCCGGCAACACTAGGATTGATGTTAGGAATGCGGCTTACCAATTCCACTTCTGCAATATCTGTATTCCACTTCAAGCAGAGAGTGTGGTAATCATAGGCAAAATCTCTCTTCTTCTGCCCTGGCTGTTGTACCAGCATCCTGAGCTTGTTTTCCACCTCTGCTAAGTAGTCCTCTAAAAGAAAAGCCATCATGAAGGTGTCCAAGTCTTCCAGTGATTGATTTTAGCTGTTTCTGCCTTCCAACCACTCAGTGCAGGTCCTCTCAACACTGTGTTCAGGGTTGAAATGAGTTTGGCATTTGGTAAGGGCTGAATCTCGAGGAAGTTCTCACACTGCTCCAGGAAGATGAGGATTCAGCAGGATCACCGAAGGAGAGGAAGTCTAGGTGTAGATGAGGTTTCACACAGAATGAGGAAGCACCAGACAAGACATGAGAGGGTAAGGTGGTGGTTGTTTGGGTGTGTATGGGTTGGCTTACTGTGTATGTACTGCTCAGATTTGTGGGAGGTGGAACACAGGCTTTAGAGTTATGATGGGATATTGGACAGTGTATAGTGGGAATATGAGTGGTAGACGACAAATGACGAGCTCATTGGAGCAGTTGTGCTGCACGCAGGGGCAAACGACATCAGGCTACGACAAACTGAGGTTCTGAAGAGGGACTTCGCCAGCCTGATCGAGACGGTACGAGGCAGATCACCCACCGCGAAGATCATCGTCTCTGGACCTCTTACCACATACAGACGTGGAGCTGAAAAGTTCAGTAGATTTCTTGCTTTAAATGACTGGTTAGTTTCTCGGTGTAATGAACAGAATCTGCTGTTTGTTAATAACTGGAATCTGTTCTTGGAGCGTCCTAGGTTGTTTCGTCCTGATGTCCTGCACCCCAGCAGCCTCGGAGCGGAACTGCTGTCAGACAACATCTCCAAGATGCTACACACCAAGTGACTGCCTACTGTACATATTCCTACAATAACAACATTAATCATAAGAAATGTTCAATTAATAGTTCAACACCTGTAGTACATACTATGGAGACTGTGTCTGTTCCCCGAGCTATACAATACATAGAAAATTTCGGAAAGTTTGTTTTAGTAACCTAATTAACATAAAATTAGATCACACTGAATGCACATCCAGCACCTTTAATCTGAAGTTAGGACTATTGAACATTAGATCTCTTGCGTCTAAGGCTCTTATTGTTAACTAAATCATTACTGATCAGGAATGTAATTTAATGTGTTTAACGGAAACTTGGATTAAACCAAACGAGTACATAGCATCAAATGAAGCCAGTCCTCCTGGATACAGTTATATACATCAGCCTCATTCAACTGGTAGAGGAAGAGGTGTTGGTCTCATCCATAGTCAAAATCTAGGCGTCACACAAAAACCTAGTTATACATTTAATTCTTTTGAAATTCTTTATACCAGCATAACTTATGTAGCCACAAAAAATAAGTCAATTCCTCTAATTATTATTTACAGACCCCCAGGGCAATATACTGAATTTCTTAGTGAATTTGCAGACTTTATCTCAAACCTGGTTGTTTCTGTAGATAAAGCATTAATTGTCGGTGATTTTAATATTCATTTTGATAACCCGGAAGACCCTCTGAGAACAGCGGTTGTGTCTATCTTAGATTCAGTAGGGGTCAATCAGAATGTAATCGGACCTACTCATAATGGTGGTCACACTCTTGACCTCATACTAACATACGGAATAAATATAGAACATATTGTAATTTTTCCACAGTCTGAAGTTGTCTCAGGCCATTATCTTATCTTGTTCATAATACATATTGATCATAATATTTCCACCTCGCCTCGCTACTGCGTAAAACGTACTTTCACATCAGCTACTGCACCGAGCTTCATAAATAACCTCGCAGAGACATCATTTAGATTTGGATCACCGTCTGATCCGATAAAACTCGATCAGGCGACTGAATGTGTAGGGTCAACACTATGCTACACGCTAGATAGAGTGGCTCCACTCAAAAGAAAATTAATTAGAGAGAAAAAACTAGCACCCTGGTATACCAATCAAACATGTACCTTAAAACAGACCACTCGACAATTAGAACGTAAATGGTGTCAAACCAAATTGGTAGTATTTCAAACATGGAAGGAGAGTCTACTGAACTATAGAAAATCTCTTAGTGATGCTAGAAAAGTCTATCTCTCCACCTTAATAGGAGATAACAAAAACAATTCTAGATTTCAATTCAACACAGTAGCAAAATTAACTAGGAATAAAACCACTACAGAAAGAAGCACTCAATCACAATCATTACATAGCAGTGAAGATTTCATGAAATTTTTCATTCGTAAGATTGAAAATATTTGATGTGAAATTCGGGCTATTAAATTAAAACCAGACAGTATTATAACTAACCCTGTAGATGATAATATAGCAATATCAGATCAATGTTTAGAATGTTTTACTCCCCTTAGAGAGACCGAAATAGCTTCATTAATCTCTTCAGCGAAATCATCAGCTTGAATACTAGATCCTGTACCTACATGTTTCTTTAAACAGATTTGTCCTGGAGTAATTGAACCACTTCTAAATATAATCAAGTCTTCCCTTAGCACTGGCTATGTACCTAAATCACTTAAATTAGCAGTTATTAAACCCCTGATTAAAAAACCTGACCTTGACCCCTCTCAACTGTCCAGCTATAGACTTATATCAAATCTCCCCTTCATCTCCAAGATCTTAGAAAAGGTTGTAGCACAGCAGCTATGCTCATACTTGCATAGGAACAACATTCATGAAATGTATCAGTCAGGATTTAGACCTCATCATAGCACAGAGATAGCATTAGTTAAAGTAGTAAATGACCTATTACTGGCCTCTGATCAGGGTTGTGTCTCGCTGCTTGTGTTGCTTGACCTTAGTGCAACTTTTGATACTATAGATCATACTATTCTCCTTGATAGATTAGAAAATGTTGTTGGCATTAAGGGAACAGTCCTCTCCTGGCTCAGGTCCTATTTGACCGATCGTTATCAGTTCGTAGATGTAAATGGAGACTTCTCCACGCATACTGAGGTTAAATTTGGTGTTCCACAAGGTTCTGTTTTAGGCCCACTGCTTTTTACTTTATATATGCTACCTCTAGGTCAAATTATTCGTAAACATGGAATTAGCTTCCACTGTTATGCTGATGATACACAGTTGTATGTTTCAGCGAAGCCAGAGGACAGACAGCTTGTGTAAAGGACATTAGACGTTGGATGCTAACTAACTTCCTTTTACTTAATTCTGATAAGACAGAAGTACTTGTATTAGGACCACGTGTAGCTAGAAGTAAGCTTTCTGATCACATAGTTACTCTGGATGGTCTTTCTATTTCATCATATGCAGCAGTAAAAGACCTTGGTGTGATTATTGACTCCAGCCTATCATTTGATACTCATGTAGATAATATTACTAGGATAGCCTTCTTTTATCTCAGAAATATTTCTAAGATAAGAAATATATTGTCACTACATGATGCAGAAATATTAGTTCATGCATTCGTCACCTCTGGACAGGATTACTGTAATGCCTTACTGTCTGGATGTTCCAGTAGGAGCATAAACAAACTCCAGTTAATCCAGTATGCAGCTGCTAGAGTCCTAACTAGAGCCAGAAGATACGACCATATCACCCCGATCTTATCAACACTGCATTGGCTCCCACTGAAATCTCGCATTGATTATAAAATACTGTTATTAACCTATAAATCAGTAAATGGTCTCACGCCACAGTATCTAAGCGACCTTTTGGTTTTCTATGATCCGCCACCCCTGCTTAGATCAAAAGATGCAGGCTATTTGATGGTACCTCAAATAGCGAAGGCTACAGCAGGGGGAAGAGCTTTCTCTTATAGAGCCACACAGTTATGGAACAGTCTTCCAATTAGTGTTCGGGACTCAGACACAGTCTCAGTGTTTAAGTCTAGGCTTAAAATGTATTTGTTTACTCAAGCCTGCCCTGACTAGACTGTCTGTTATGCTAAGCACAGTCCTAATAATTTTTTTCTCTCCCTCTCTCCTTCTGTCGAGCCACACACAATTTTATGGAGATACTAGAAATCATGATCCTCTCTGCTCTCCGGACCTGCCTGATCCGTTTCGGATGTCCTCCCTCTGGATGGAGCTCTCATCTTCTCCAATTCCAGATTGCTGGGACTACGGCTGCTTCTTAGGCCAAACAGACTTCATATAAATCCTATCTGTTGTTACCCAGATGAGGATGGGTTCCCTTCTGAGTCTGGTTCCTCTCAAGGTTTCTTCCTCTTAACATCTTAGGGAGTTTTTCCTTGCTACCATTGCCACTCAGTGGCTTGCTCAGTTGGGATAAATTCACACCTTTAATATCTATATACCGTGTTGATATTTCTGTAAAGCTGCTTTGAGACAATGTCTATTGTAAAAAGCACTATACAAATAAAATTGAATTGAATTGAATTGCTTTGGTGTGAGTATGTACAGTAGACTATAAAGTGCAGGTATACTGGTTTACCTAACCTTCTTAATCTGACCCTCCCACTTAACATCACTTCTGAAGAAATTATCTACAACCACCCTCTCAAGTTTTTCCCTAGGATTTCTGTAATTAATCCTGCAGCACCACCAAGCTAACCTCTACTGCTTCCCTTAAAGCAGCTTCCCTATTAAGAGTGCTGTAAATTGATTGTTTTTGAACCACATGTCAACTTGTGTTTTTAATGCCAATAAATCACCCTTTACTTGTTCAAATTCTGTCTGCATTATTTGAATAATACATACATCAGTAGTAGGTACATCATTATCATCATCATCATAGATATACAGAGAACTAAGTATTAATGTTATTTCAGCAGTGGGATTGAGCCTATCCACAAACAGGCCTGCCGTAAAATCCACTGCTTTGTCCAGAGTATTACCCTCAGCATTCCCATCACCAGTGTTAACAACATTGTGCTTTTTAGTGAATTCCAATTTTTTGTAATACCACACTGAGCACCCATACGGGTCACCACTCTATAACAACTCACCCTTGAGAGGTACTGGTTACAATTAAATCTGGATTCTAATGGTGTGCTGTTAAGAGCAATTAACAGACAAACCTGAAATATGTCTCACGTCTATGTTGAAGTAGTTTTGTGATTCCACATATTTTGAGGATTAACATGCACTTGATGTCACTAAAATACCCATAATGCATTTCTGTACACTGAGTTTAGGGTATTGTCATCCCCCATAATGCAATTCTCCTCACTGAGCCAATAGTTTTGTCTATGACATAGTTGCGTTAGTTTGGTGAACCTGCTGGGTTCTACTACTGATTTCTCAATATGTTTGTATGGGGAAATTTCATCAGGATATTTCATCGGGAATCGCACACATCTCCCAAGAATTCTGATCAATCTGAGGTATGAGCCGTGTCTGTGAGTCAAACGGTGCAGGACTAGTTAGTTATTTAAATAAAGGCAAATATTTCCTATGGAGATTCTATATCTAAAATAGTTTCTCTGGTTGCCTGTTTTCTTTTCTAGACCAGCGATTCCCAAACTGGAGTGCAAGCCTAGACCGACTGCTGGGGGTGTGCAAGCATATGTTTGTAATGGCAGAAAACTATTCTAATTATTTGTCTCTTTATTACATTCACGTATTTAATTGAAGAACACTTCATGTCAATGTTTTATTGAGAAATAAATTTTACATTGCCAGCATTACTAAAAATTACTGATGCTTTCTTCTCATGATTAGTCTGTATCACATAGTTCTGCCTTTTTCATATTAGGTGCCAAGTGAGAATTCGTTTGTTAGCTTACTACTGTACACACATCAAAATGGACACCTGGTTAAAAATCGGCACCTTAAATAAATCAAGGGACTGTAGGGCTAAGCCATCTACATTGGCATCTTCTGTCGAGATGAGCACCTACCACGGCCCAAACAGAGGATAATAAACAGGGTGAAGAGGCAGGAACAAAGAAACCCAACAGAGATATGCAGGTCAAGAGAAATAGGCCTACATTTGAGAGCGAGAAACTATCAAGTAAGAAACACAAATACAGTGACAGTTATATTGGTTTTGGGTTTGCATGGATTGGCGATACAGAAAGTCCAAACCTGCAATGTGTAGTCTGTGGTGAAGTTTTAGCCAACAGCAGTCTCAAGAACTCATATGTGGTCCACCACTGACAATCAAAACATAGTCACATAGTGGCGTGTCGCATTGACTTAATTTCTACTGACGTCCTCAGCCAGCTAATAAGCAGAGTAAAAAAAAAAAAAACAGCTAATTTTTCCCACAGCAAGTTGATGAATCTGCTGATGTAGCAAATCTGTCTAATCTTCTGGTGTATGTCCATTATTTATTTGAGAACATAATCCTTGAAGATTTTTTGTTTTGCTGTCCCCTTGCCACACGTTTCACAGAGGAAGATATTTATAATTTGATGGACAACTTTTTCAAGTGAACTAAATTGATTGGGTGTGCTGCATTAGTTTTTTTTTATGTCATTCCTCCAATCCCACACCTCTAAGTTCAAGAGCAAAAACAATTGCTGGAGTTATAATCTGATGGGAGACAACATACTTTATATATATATATATATATATATATATATATATATATATATATATATATATATAAAATAATAAAATAAAATAAAAATTACTGGTGGATTTCTGGGCTTCAGCAATGGTGGTGTATCCAGGCTTGTCAAAGTGAGCCCTGCAAGTATTGATGCCCTTTGCAACCACATACTTTGCAAGGCAGGTTTTTCTGCACTGAGATTGTTGAAAACCAAACATCGACAAAGGCTAGATGCCAAAAATGATTTGAGGGTAAAACGGTCATCCATTACCACAAATTTTGATGATAATTTGCAAACATGGAGGCCCATCTTTCTCACTCAAAGAAGGTAGGCAGCAACAATAATTTTTATTTATAACCAAAAAGTATTCTGATGTTTTCTGACACAGTGAAAATTTGTTTTCAGTTATTGCAGTTAAAATATGATGTTTAAACGAGATAGGGTGGTGGGGGTGCTTGACAGTTGTCAAACACTAGAAGGTGGTGCACACTCCAAAAAGGTTTGGGAACCACTGTTCTACAGGTTGGACTTTGAAACTCACAGGTAAGTTATTCCCCATAACAGGTTCTTTGACAGGTAATTCATCAACAACAACAACAGGTTCATCCATGGGTAAGTCATGAACAACCGGGGAGTCCTTCTCAGGTAAGTAATCTACAGTTCCTTGGGTTACAATCAGAATGGTTTTAGGTAACTGAGAACCTACATTTGTGTTATCATGCTGTTTCATACATTCATCCACATTGTCACATGTGGGCCTTAGACAATAGACCTCTTCCTCCTCGGAATCAGGCAAGTTTAACCTTACGTTACGTCAATTATCAAAACCAGTTCATCCCAGAGGAAAAGAAAATTAGAAAAGAGCTCTCAAAAACATCTCATGTATTTCTCCTAGACAAAAATGAGGTCTGTGTGAAACCAAAATGAGATTATGGCTTATTTCTCCTGTTTCATAATTTTTTCTCCTGGAGAAAAAGCATCACAAAATCTCAAAGTAGCCTCCTTTTAAGTTTCAAAATAGATCTCATCAAGCTCTCAAATAATTCTCAGATTGTCTCAAGTTTGGTGCATCTTTTTGATCTCAAGCAGAGAAACCAGAGAGCTCTCTCTATGATCTCAATCTATTCTCATCCCAGTCTAATTTGTGCATCTCATGGTGAGCTCAGACAGCACAAATAAAGATCTCCAACACTTTCTCATCCAAACTTAATGGTTTCTTTAAAAAAAATCATAAAGAAACTCAAATACATGGTCCTTATTGTAATGTATTTTATATGCTTGTCCATGACAAAAACAAACTTCCAAGACATTTTAAATATGTTTTGATATTTACATGATGAAAATTGGGGTTACATAATGCAGACAAAAGCAAATATAAATATTTTTCACTGGATATTTCAACATCAATAATCTAACAATATTATTTGCTCTTAAATAGGACATAGACATTGGGGAAACAGCTTATTAATAACGAGGATGATAATCAGTTAGAGTCTATCATTAATATCACTCAGCTCCAAGTGTCTTTCAGTTTCAGAAAATTATCACTTTCTTGTAATGCAGCCATTTAGACAAGGAAGACAGTATTTTAGCTGTATCAAAGCAAACCTGCCAAAATCTCAGAACTGACTCATAACTGGTGTAAATGTAATATATTCAGGAAGACAAGGTATTCCTTCAGTGCAATAGTCATCTGGCCTCCACTTTGATTCTAGAAACCAAAAGAAGAAAAATGTTGTAATACGTTTTATAGATTTGTTGTCAGTCATGTACACAAAATGTTGAAAAGCAGCATTGGTAAGTTTGTGGCTCACTAGTCTCCTTGTGGTTATTTCCATAGTAATTCTGTAAGTCTAAACACATTACCAATTACTAGACATCAAGGTGTCGGAGTTACCTGAGCTGCCATTTAAAGCTTTGTAAACCAATTCAAGTACAAGTGCAAGTCTCACATCAGTAAGTAGTGTTTTGTTAACACTATTAACACTACAACTGATCACAATTTAAAGCTCTATAACATGGTATTTCTTACATTGCCACTATATGAATAGACCAGATGCTATCTTTGAAACAACTGAATATTTATTATACAGTTATATGAATACAGTGCAAATGACATTATGGTAGCCCAGTAAGCATGTCAGCCAGCTGTGCAGACACACCTGGATGTGGATACAGCACCTTCCTACACATTTCAGCTGTCAGATAAGTGTGCTGCTTTCCAAGCCCTCTCCAGCCAATTCTTTGTTTATACAGTCAACCAAAATAGTCAGTGCTGACATTGGAAGCAGTCTGAGGGAATAATTTACAGTATACCATATTCATTTTCCCAATTACTATGGAACCAAAATTCTTTGTGTAGATAATTGATCACGCTTCATTACTCTATGGAGTTAGATGGGTTACATTTTTGAATAGTTGTTACCTGCATTCTCCACTCCTTGTGTGTCTAGCTAAAAATTGAGATAAATAATACAGTAACCATACTTCAACCATAATGCATATTTCAACTGGATGTGCAAAATATTAGGAAGACCTCAATATAACTCAGTACAGTTCAACAGCACCACAAATTAGTCTACAAAATTATACTGCATTATTATTATTCAAGTGTACTTAATAAATTGGCAAGTATATTCTTAGTAAACTGTCATTTCAAACAAAAAACAATTTCTTAGTTATATAAAAGTATTTATCAATGTTGTCAGAAGCAAAGCAGCTGCTGAAATTTGGCTGGGAGACGAACATAATAACAGCTGTCCATATAACAGCAAAAACATCGAAAATCTTCTCACCTTTCTTCTGTATCATTTGCAAGTACTTTGCTGGCACTTGACTTTTCTCCTCCAGCGTGAGTCATACCTCTGTGCCATTTTCAAATTTAGGAAGCATCAATTTCCCTGAAATAATGTCAACAGACACAAATAACCTCTCTGAGTACAAATAAGCATTTCAAAACTGAATCAAAAATCAATCATATAATCAAAATCAAAATGCCTCTCTCTCTTTCAGTTACATTACATTTCCAACTGCAACTACTTCATGGACCATACTATAGTATATGATTTAATCCTATTTTCACATACAGACAGGCTACAAAGGAAAAACCATCTTAAAGTGTCTCAGTAAGGTGTTGGGCCACCACATGCTGCTAGAACAGCTACAGTGCTCCTTGACATTGATTCTCCAAGTCTCTGAACTCAACTGGAGGGATGAACACCATTCTTCCAAGTGTTTTGATTGTGATGATGTAGACGGAGAGCACTGTCTAACACATCAGTCCAAAATCTCCCATAGGTGTTCAACTGGGTTGGGATCTGGTGACTGTGAACTCATCAAACCATTCAGTGAGGGCAATAGGGGCATTGTCATCCTGGAAGAGACCACTCCCATCAGGAGAGAAATGTTTCATCGTAGGATAAAGGTGATCACTCGGAGCAACTTTGTATTGATTTGCAGTAGCTTCTTCCTCTAAGGGGACAAGAGGACCCAAAACATGCCAACTCCCCAGGAACAGCGGACCCCTGTTATTGGGGTGCAGCATTCATGCCTATCTTTTTCTCTTGGTGTATGCCACAGATGACCTCAACCACTTGAGAATATGGAGAGGGATGGCTCATCTGACCGTATTACTTTTTTCCACATCTTAATAGAGCAGTGTCTTTCTATCACTCTCTATGCAGGTCTTTTGGTTTCACTTCAGAGAATTGGAGAATCTATGCCAAGGCCCACTGAAACTGTTCTGGTGGCCTGTGGTGCCTAAAACCTCGCTAAGACACTAAATGTTGGTTTTTCCTTAAATTAGCTAGGTTGTGTAATAAAGACTTACCCCACTACCATTGAACACACATGTAACTTCTATGGAAGAGCAATATTTATGCTTGACTGGTGTCAGAAATGGAGCTGCAATGATGGTGACACTAGAGATGACAGAAAAGGCACACTGTTACACAATTAATACAGACCAGTTGGTTTTACAACTTTTTGCATATACTAGTGTTACAGTAATTGGACAATTATACATTTGTCCAACTTTTCCTATTTAAAAAACTGATGATGAAGATGAAGCATATAATCATAATTTTTTTTTTTTTAAAAATCAGTTGTAACATTTATGATAATAGATAGTTGGCATACTTCAACACTGGAAGTGTGCACTGATTTCACATAAAAAAGCACAGAAAAACAGCATTAGAAATGTTACAGGCATATCATAATCAATAATTTACTAGCCAAAAACCAGCAAGAGGCCAAGGTCCAGTTTATTAAACCACAGTGGCATTTTGAGAATGAAGAATTCCTGGCTGAACACCTGTAACAGTGTGAATAAACAATTTTGATAAACCTAATATAAAGAGTATAGAACAAAAATGCCATTATTAGTTAACTATATTAACCTTTTATTTTTATAACAATTTTATTGGGGTATATAGCCGATTCATATATCATATTTTCACCCATTCAAACTTCACAATAATAGATTTTTCCTACTTCTGAGTACAATCAGCATAACTACATTTGATTACTTTTAATGAATTATTAACTCTTTGGTAAAAGTAATCCACTAAAAGTTTATCCACTTACTGCTCTCAGAGGTTGCTCAAATTTCCGCAAAAATATCTGTGAACTGTCACTCAACATTAGGACATTTCATTGGACAAGAGCACTCTCCAATGAACTGTTACTCAGCATTAGGACATTTCATTGGACAAGGACGCTGTCCATTACACATGCTGCATTGTGATTGGTTAATTTAAAAGGTGGGCTGATTAAAGTACGAGGAGTACAGGGAGAGCGAAAGCGGCCAGAAGGAAGGGAGGAGAGAAACACCAGCTGGTAAAAGAAGGTAAGTTAAGTCTTTGCTAAGTTTAATTTTGTAATAAGATAGCCCCTGATGTAAGACAGACATCGCCATCTTGTGTAACTAACCGACTGAATTTCAGCTAGCAGCAAGCTAGTGTTAATATGTTCACTGAGAACTTATTAACATAAGCATACAAAAAAAATCAGCTATTTACAACTTCAGACAAAATGCTGTGATTTAAAGACGAAATGTCCATTTTAAGCTCATGTTAGCTAAAATTCATGCTGTGCTAAAGTAAACTAATTTGTTCAGTAGCATGTTAGCTAGAAAGCTAACATTTTTGTGGGGAAATGGGTGTAAAAATAAAAACAAAAAAGGTCCACAGGGAGAAGTAAACCTTGAGCCTTGAACTTTAACATGTTAGATTTTACTCAAAAGAAGTATCTACTCTCTACATCACAGCTTAAATCATTTTCGGTAGATTTAATCTTAGGGCTAAGCGCTAGTTAGTTGTCTTCACTTTAAACTGTATAGCTGAAGCGCTGTTTAACGATTTAATTTAATTAAACTACATAACAGATTTATAACTATGTGTAAAGATAAGGAGAAAGAAACATTACTTGCATTGAGTTGGTGCCCAGCTCTGCTGCTCCACTCAGATGAGGCTGTGAGGGAGAGAATGAACTCCAGCGGGAAGATGATGTTTTCTCTCAGCTCCGTAAAATAAAACGTATTTATTAAACGCGATTTCGACCACATGTTAGCAACGAAGGGATTGCGACTTCAGAATTTTTTATTCAGGTATATAAAATAAACATTTTTACACGTCATGGAAATGCCTAGAGTATAATCTATTTAACAATCCATTCATATATAACACAAACATGCCAGTTCAAGATATAGCCTATACAATGAAATCCAACGTGGTTTAGGGACAATATCTGCGCATGCGCGTCCGTAGCTTCGTATGTTTTGGTTTCGTATGTGCAGTTTCGAAAGCAAAAGATTGAGTATTCCCGTAAAAAAATGAAGAAAAAAATAAAAATCTTAGTGAACAATCACATCTAGATATATTTCTTTGAAATTACACAGCAGTAACGTCATTAATCAATTTTTTTTCCGCATAATTTCAAAGTAATATAGCGTTTCCAGAATGTTAACATTGTTCAAGCTTCTTTTCTACGTATATTCGACGTCGATGATTTTTTTTCGTCATTACCAAGCCTCTTTTCGACTAACTGTAGCTTTCATTTCAACGGCGGGGTTCGCTTGACTTCATCGAAAGCGCATTTGTGTTTGCTGTCCATGTAAACGTAGTCATTGTCATTTCCAAATCGGTGAAAATGGGTTGTGTGGGTACTGAAGGTGTCCCCTTTGCAGACTCTTTATGTTAATAAAATGTGAACACCTTTTTTATGTTCATTTTTTTTGTATGAAGTTAAAAGTGCAATTCTTACTGTGAAATCTCCAAATGTCAAAATCACAGCATGAATTTTTCTTGGTTGTTCCTTGAAGTATTGGTGTCTTAATTTGGTATTTTGGAGGTATATTTGAGCATGTTTATCAATTATTGAGTGTTCTAAAGTGGTTCAATTTAGCAAAGTGTCACAAATTCTGAGATGTAATGAAATGATAAAATTAACCTAGAACTGCTGTTTTTTTTTTTCATTTATATGTGCTGTACTTTTATGTATTTCACAGAATGGAATGCCAGGCAGGAAATTTAAAAAAAAAAAAAAAAGAGATGCCCAAAAGATCACGCGTCCCACCGAAGAAGATGAGATTTTATGAACCAGGCTCCAGCTCACCCAAAGATGACTAGGATGGTAACTGAATCACTGTCATTTTACTGCACATATTTTAATTTTGTTATTTCTGTAAATAAATCTTTCTTGTTCTTTCCTAATCTTATTTTGGATGATATTATGATAACAAAAATCTAAAATGGTATTTAGTTTCTAGGGTTATGGCCTAGTGTACTCTACCTGGTTGTCACAGCCCGGTCCGATCAGAACTCAAATTCCCAAGATGCAACACTAGCTTCTCATGCACGCATGCACTCACCATCCCCAGAGTTCTGATCAGTCACACCTGGCACTAATCACACACACTCACCGCTAGTATTTAGGGAAGCCATTCACCCAGTTTATACACGAAGTATACGCTCAGTAGCTCCTTTCTCTGCGTTACCAAGCCGTTCTAGTTTGTTTGTTTATCGTGAGCCTCGACCCTTGTTTTCTGTCTCGACTACGCTTTCTGCCTATCCCCGTTTGTATTGTTCGCCCGATCGCTTGACCCTTGTTTACCCTACGACTACGTTTCTTGAACTTCCCGATTCTACGCTCTACCCCCGCCACCCGCTCCTGCTTCCGTGCCGTTTCGAGGTTTGTGACAGAGTACTTCGCCTTCTAATGGAAGCAGCGGGAGATCGTTGGCCGCAAGCCATCGAGGGACATGGCCGGATGATTAGTGAACATGATCACCGTTTCGCCCACCTGACTAAGCAGGTAGCTCAGCTAAACCAAGCCGCGCAGCTTTCTACGGCGCCAACCCCACGCTTACCTTCCACTCCAGCGCCGGAGAAGTATGATGGAGATCCGGCACGCTGTCGAGGTTTTTTACTCCAGTGCTCCCTGTTTTTTTCCACGTACCCAGACATGACGGAGAATCAGAAGATAATCCACTTCATGGAACTTTTAACCGGGAGAGCTCTCCTCTGGGCTACCACGGAATGGGAACAGGAGGGGAACGGTATCAGCACGTATGAGCAGCTGACATCCCGCTTCCGCACTGTATTCGATCACTCTCCAGACAACCGGGAGACTGGGGAGGACTTATTGTCCTTGGTGCAGGGATCACGTCGTGTGGCAGATTATGCTCTTGAATTTCGTACTGTGGCCGCTAGGAGCGGATGGAATCGACCCGCTCTAAAAGCTATGTTTCGCCGGGGATTAAATGCTGACATCGTAACGGAGCTGGCGTGCCGCGATGATCAGCTGACCCTTGACTCACTCATCAGCGTAGCTATCCGCCTGGATCGTCTACTACGGAGCCGCCGCTCCCTACGCAGCGAGGCGGAAGCACCGGCATCTGAGAGCCCTAGTGAACCCATGCAGCTGGGGCAGACCCGGGTGAGCATGCGGGAGAGAGAACGACGGCGCCGTGAACGTTGTTGTTTCTACTGCGGCGAGAGGGGCCACTTCGTGCAACAATGCCCTCTCAAACAGCGCTCTACCCGAGGGGGAACCAAAACTGCCAGACAACCTCAGCCAGGGGTAAGTTTAGAACCCATTGCCCAGTACTCAGTCCAGTCTGCATTCGTATTACCTGTTATATTGGGGTACTCAAGTGTTTCCTGTATTTTAGAGGCGCTGATCGACTCTGGAGCGGCGGGGAACTTCATTAACCAAGAGACCATACTCCAATATAACATCCCCGTTCGTCCTCTCAGCACCCCCCGCCATGTCCAAGCCATTGATGGGGCCTCCATTGGAGATGGCTTAATCACCCACTGTACCGAACCTATTAATCTCTGCACCAGCGCTCTTCATCAGGAGAAGATTACGTTCCATGTCATTGTGACAGCCCGGCATCCAGTGGTTCTCGGTCTTCCTTGGCTCGAACATCACAATCCACAAATTTCCTGGAATCAAAGGGAGATCACTAGCTGGTCAGCTCACTGCATCAATCACTGTCTTCAAGTCCCTGTGATCTCCTTAGCATCCACATCCATTGAGAGCCCGGACAAGGCAGACAACGTTCTGATCCCCAGTGTTTACCACGACCCCATTGAAGTATTCAGTAAGAAGAAGGCTAGCGGACTACCTCCTCATCGTGAGTACGACTGCGCAATCGATTTGCTCCCAGGCACTACACCACCGCGAGGGAGAGTCTATTCATTAACGGTCACCGAGCAAAGGGCCATGGAGGAGTACATTCAGGAGGCGTTGCACCAAGGGTATATATGACCATCTACTTCTCCAGCATCCGCGGGGTTTTTCTTCGTGGAGAAGAAGGGAGGAGGTTTACGACCATGCATCGACTACCGAGGACTAAACCAGTGCTGCGTCAAGTACCGTTACCCACTACCTCTAGTACCAGCCGCTCTGGAACAATTACGCACTGCCACCATCTTCACGAAACTGGACTTACGCAGTGCATACAACTTGGTCCGGATTCAAGAGGGAGATGAATGGAAGACTGGGTTCAGCACAACTTCAGGCCACTATGAGTATCAGGTCATGCCGTATGGGCTCTCTAACGCTCCCTCGGTGTTCCAACGTCTGATTAACGACGTGTTACGTGACATGCTGGGACACCATGTGATCGCCTACATCGACGACATTCTGATATATTCTGACTCCCGGGAGGAACATGTTCACCCAGTCCGCCAAGTTCTACAACGACTGCTCCGTCACCAGTTATATGTTAAAGCTGAGAAATGCGAATTCCATAGAACCACCATTGCGTTTCTGGGATACGTCATCAGCCCCAAGGGGATCTCCATGGACCAGGAAAAGGTCCAGGCAGTAGTAGGCTGGCCCACACCCTCGATGATCAAGGAACTACAGAGGTTCCTGGGGTTTGCGAACTTCTACAGAAGGTTTATCAGAAATTTCAGTGCCATTGCCAACCCCCTCACGTCCCTGCTAAAGGGGAAACCCAGACATCTATCATGGAATTCAACTGCCCAATCCGCCTTCGACAAACTCAAGAAAGCCTTCACTACTGCACCCATCATCAAACATCCGGATCCATCCAGACCGTTTATAGTGGAGGTGGATGCGTCAAAGACCGGGGTAGGAGCCATTCTATCCCAACGATTTGGAGAGAAGCCAAAGCTCCATCCGGTAGCATTCTTCTCGCGAAAGCTTTCCCGCGCTGAGAGAAACTACGATGTGGGAAATCGTGAACTCTTGGCAGTTAAGTTAGCGCTGGAGGAGTGGAGACACTGGTTAGAGGGGACTACACATCCATTTGTCATCTTCACAGACCACAAGAACCTGGAGTACCTTCGCACTGCAAAGCGACTCACACCCCGCCAGGCCCGATGGGCCCTATTCTTCACCAGGTTCCATTTCACTTTATCCTACAGACCCGGGTCCAAAAACACAAAGGCTGATGCTCTGTCTCATCTCGACCACACAGAACGTGTCAACGAGCATGAAGAGTACATCATTCATCCTTCATGTATTATCAACACGCTAGAGTGGGATCTGGACCATGAGCTAGAGCAGATTCCCCAGTCACAAGTACCCGTAAAGTGTCCTTTGAACAAACTGTTTGTACCCGAGGAGTACCGCCAAGAACTCATCATCTGGGCACACACGGTACTCGGCACAGGGCATCCAGGGACACAACGCGCACACCATCTCCTAGAAGAGAAGTACTGGTGGCCCAATATGGAGGGAGATATACACAAGGTGGTGACGTCCTGTTCATGTTGCACACAGAATAAGGTACCTCGGACCCTCCCAGCTGGGAGGCTCAAGCCCTTACCTATACCTGAACGCCCATGGTCACACATATCCGTAGACTTCATAACAGACCTGCCTAGATCCCAAGGAAATACCACAGTTCTAGTCACAGTGGACCGGTTCTCCAAGTCCGTACGTTTCATTCCATTACCCGCTCTCCCCACTGCATTCGGGACAGCCAAACTTCTATTCCAGCATGTGTTCAGATATTTCGGCATTCCGGAAGAGATTGTCAGTGACAGGGGCCCGCAGTTTACTTCCAGAGTGTGGTCCAGCTTCATGACCAATATGGGAGTGACCGTGAATCTCACCTCCGGATATCACCCACAAGCCAATGGACAAGTGGAACGAATCAATCAGGAATTGGGGCGATTCCTCCGTACTTTCTGTGCCAATAACCCAGAGGATTGGAGCAAGTTTTTGCCATGGGCCGATTACGCCCAGAACTCACTATGTCATTCGGCTACCAATCTCACCCCTTTCCAGTGCGTGCTAGGTTACCAACCTCCACTGTTCCCGTGGAATGCAACTCCCACCGCAGCTCCGGCCGTTGACCACTGGTTCGAACGTAGCGAGCGTGTCTGGGCTGATACCCACCGACGCCTGAAAGAGACCACAGACATGTACAAGCACAAAGCAGATCGCCGCTGCAAAGAACACCCTAATTACCAACCAGGCGATCGGGTGTGGTTGTCCACAAAGGACTTGAGACAAGCTCATAGTTGTAAAAAACTAACGCCAAGATACACTGGGCCATTCAAGATCCTCAAGCGAGTCAATGAAGTCACCTACCGTCTGGAACTGCCACGACACAGCCGCATCTCCCCCTCATTCCACGTATCACGTCTCAAACCTGTCGTCAACGGTCCACTAGCCACCGAAGTACCAGCTGAAACTCCTCCGACCCCTCTGGAAATTGATGGACAACCGGCTTACCGTGTCAAGAACATTCTCAAATCTAGACACAGGAGGGGCAAGCTGGAGTATTTGGTCGAGTGGGAGGGTTATGGACCTGAGGAACAGTGCTGGGTTCCCAAGCAGGATATACTGGATCCACAGCTTACTTTCACGCAACTCATCCTCATCTCCCTGGTCCACGACCCCGGGGGAGGCCAAGAAAGAACTCTGCTCCCAGAGTGAGCCCTTTGGGGGGGGGGGTTCTGTCACAGCCCGGTCCGATCAGAACTCAAATTCCCAAGATGCAACACTCGCTTCTCATGCACGCATGCGCTCACCATCCTCGGAGTTCTGATCAGTCACACCTGGCACTAATCACACACACTCACCGCTAGTATTTAGGGAAGTCATTCACCCAGTTTATACGCGAAGTATACGCTCAGTAGCTCCTTTCTCTGCGTTACCAAGCCGTTCTAGTTTGTTTGTTTATCTTGAGCCTCGACCCTTGTTTTCTGTCTCGACTATGCTTTCTGCCTATCCCCGTTTGTATTGTTCGCCCGATCGCTTGACCCTTGTTTACCCTACGACTACGTTTCTTGAACTTCCCGATTCTACGCTCTACCCCCGCCGCCCGCTCCTGCTTCCGTGCCGTTTGGAGGTTTGTGACACTGGTGGCCTAAATTAATTATAAATATAGTAAAAAGCTACTTGATTTGCAACATATTAAATCATTTTAACCTTATTATTAAATACTGAAATAAAACAGGCCTAGAACCAACCACTGTGCACCTGCCCATAATCATATCATTTTCTGTCCAACTCCATAGTCATTTTGTCAACACAGAAGTGATGATGGAGAGCAGGAGACTGAACAGAGGTTGAGCACTGAGTATTTTTAATGTTATTGTGGTCACTATCACGTGATTTCTATGAGGCATGGGACGATCCGAATACCAGAGTAATTAATTTAACAACACTCACTCACCTCCTGGGCCGATACCATTGTTCATTGTGATATTTAACTTTGGACATTGAGATGTCATTATGCATTGCCCAAAACTATTCTGAGTAGTTTATTCATTTATGAATGGAGATATTGTAGTATGTTTAATTAAAGATATGATATCTTAGTACTTGTTTACTCACAAATTCTTTACTCTGTCTTCATTTACAGGTCTTTTTGTATTTTTGACATTTGAAGATGGATACACTGCAAAAATTTTTAAGGTCTGTGATGTTCTAACCAAAGATGATAAACCCATTACTTGCTTCAGAGATCTGAAACCAGGTGATGTAGTACTAGCAAGATGGTCTGACAACAAGTTCTACAATGCCACAGTGGACTACCCTGGAACAGCTGACAAGACAGTGGATGCCAAGAAGGGCTCAAAGAAGGACATTAAAAAAAGAGATGCAGCTGCTCAGAGATTCTATAATCTCCAATCATTGCCTCAAACCGTTCAGTCCACCTCTGCACAGCAATACCAAAAATCTGTGGAGCGCAGCGTCATTAACCCTCCACCTACCCAGTCATCTCCACCTCCTGGGCCACAGTACCAGTCTCCACCTCCTGGGCCAGAATACCAGCCTCTATACATCCAGCCTCTCCACCACTATCCAACCACTCCTCCACCTCTTTGCTACAGCCATCCTCCGTATCACCAGCTTCACACTGTACAGCTTTGGCCTCCAGACCAATTGCAACACCTGCCTGTTTTGGTGGATTTGGATCAGCAACAGAAATCAACAACCCCAAATAACACAACAGCAAAAGAAAGCTTTCTTAGAATGTTGTACAGTCCCACTATACCCAAGAGATCATCTGATCTTCATACTGAAGAGAGTCAGGCTAGTACATCTGAATTTGAGAGTTCATCAAGCTCAGGCTCATCTGCAGATACTTGTATCATTGAGCGTGATCCACTACCAGAATATGGCGAACCATGTATGAGAACTGAATTAAGAGAAGGCAGAGCATGGAAGCCATGCAAGGCATGTCAGTCAGAGGTGGCAAAATTAATTGAGGAGAAGGGGAAACTGGACGATGTGCTGTGTAGTATCAGTAAGTACTTTTTTCCTGTTGTGTATTTATGTCGCTTCAAGATTTCATTGTTCCTTTATCACCTTTTGTCTTTGCACAATTCACCTAAGGAACCTGAAGTGCTACTCAATACACCCAAGCACTATAAAATTAGTAATAATGAATAATTGTGGAACATTTGATTGTAATTATGTTTTATTTATTTATTTTTTATTTAGCTTTACTAAATTTTGTGCCATAAATTATTTATGGACATTTGGGAGTTACTGAGTGCTTAAGCTAAAAGTTAAAAGCCATAAACAAATAAACTACTTAGTAAATATATTTTATGTCATAAAAGCCTAGAATTTTATAGTTGTTCCTTCCTTTTCTTGATTTCTTAAACATTGCTGTATTCCTGTAAAGTAATAAGTCATCTTCTGTGTTACAGGTGGTGAACAACTTGAGACATTAAGGTGCTTTCTGGAGACAGTGGAACAGATACAACCTCAGGCTGCTGTTATGGCTACAAAAACCAGATCTGGGAAGCAAGAGCTGTATCCGGATAGTGGCCTCTTTCTGTCCTCTACCCGCTTGGCTGCAGTCCATGCAGAGGCAAGGAAGGACTGCCTTCGCTTATTCCATCTTCTTTTTGATGAATTCTTCAGTGCAGTAGAGTGCCAAAATGCAGTGGCATTTGGAAAACACAGAAAGGTGCCAGAAGGGAAAGCAGTCCTGGACAAGTCCAAAGTCGATGGGATTCTAAGTAAGTACATTGCTCATTTGGTGTGTGTGTGTGTGTGTGTGTGTGTGTGTGTGTGTGTGTGTGTGTGTGTGTGTGTGTGTGTGTGTGTGTGTGTGTGTGGGGGGGGGGGGGGGGGTAGGGGTATTCACCCATTTGGACTTTTTCATGTTTTATTTTACAACATTTTAACATTTACTTCACCATGCAGAATACTTGGCAGTTATTTAATAGTTGAAGCTCTTTACAAGGGATATTTTGTCAACAAAGCTTGAACTACTTTGAAGTACGGCTTAATATAACTTATTCAAACTAAAGAAGCACAAATTTCCCTCAGTTTTCTGTTTTATCACCTTTTGCCTCTTCCTCAATGTCATGGTGTTATCTGCCCAAATTTGGGTGTAGTTTCTGATAGAGGTGTGAATCTTCACTGGTCTCATGATTCGATACGATTACGGTTTTCCTGTCAATGATTCAATATCATGATGCGTCATCTCCTTAAATATTATTATTTTACCGCACATGGTTTTCATCAACAAATTCAAGCAGTCTGATATATATGAACTCCCTTTTTTATTTTATCCGCTCTAAAAAAGGCCACTTTCAGAATATAGCAAAGTCTGAACACAGCAGACAACAGGAATGCCATAAAACTGTTAAGGAGTTTAGATAGTATATAATTCCCTGAACTTTAGTTTCATGGTAGAGTGCAGGTATTAACCTTTTCCAGTGTTTCCCATTAATTATATAGACTATGGTGCCCCACCATGGTCTAATTTCCTCCGCTATAGTTTCATAATGTGTAAATATTTTTACTCTTCTCTCCAACATTGTATTTTGCGCAGTGGTGTCAGCGAAGCCTCTCTCCCTCCAAATGAATGAACAGCAGTGAACACATCAGCTGATACTGATGGGTCACTCGTTATTTCGTTGTTTTTGCTTCATAACTTATAAAACATCCTGCTGAAAAACGTCAGACAGGGATACATTCAGAAAGCTAGAGAAACAGAGAGGCGGACAGACATACAGGGGCCAGAGTAAGGGCTAATTTAGCATAGTCACATTTTTTTTCATCTTGCATTTGGTCTCCCTGTGCCATTTTAGCACGTAATAATTGTCAGTCGGATGAGCCATTACTACTACAAGGAAAAACATATATATGCCTGTCCAAGCCAAGATTGAAAGGTGATATAGCAGTTGTTTAAATTTTGTTTAGTGTAATGCAAGGTAGTGGTACCTTGCATTTGTTTGTGAGGGATTAATTAAATCAGACAAAACCCAAATATCACTTAATATACAGGATAGGCCACATTGCCTGCAGCTGTCAACTTCATTGAAAACCTTTCTGACACTGCACTTTCTGCTAATAAACTTCAGTCACACAAATGCAATAAACAAACTGCTCAAAATAGACAAAACAAAATAAGTAATCAATGTGGCAGAAACAGTTTGATTTACCAATATATGGAAAGGAGAGGAGCTTTGTGTGGTTTCAGAATCAACTGATGTTCAGAAATCATTTAGTAATTACAAGATACAACACTAAGGAAGTTAAAATGATCACAGTGCAAAAACTGGAACTTGACTATTTCCCTGGTAACAATTTAGTAATGATTTTCCAACACCACTGTTACTGTATGTAAGGAGGATTCATCTATAACTTGTGCTTTCTTTTATTCTTGCAGCCTACATTATGTGCTGTGGCACACTGGATGGATGGACACCAGTTGAGAAAACTAAGGTCAAAAAAGCCTTGATAAACAAATGCCGCATGAGGGCCACAAAGTATAAATTCTTGAATGTTTAACACCAGAGGGATGGACATTTGTTGAAAAAGTCCTCACATACAAATGTTGCATGAGGAACTTAAAGACTGTAAGTTGCCAAATATTGTATGTTGTACAGCTGTGCTGAACACTGTTCTAAATACATAATCATAGTGAGAAGATGCACATTTATAGTTCAGATTTTATAAATGATGAATGGGACAAGTTCTTGCTGTCTTACAAATTTTAACCTGTTATTACACAGCTAACTAAAATACTACATTGTGATTGTTGTTTTTATTATTATTATTATTATTATTATTTCACACTCGAAACCATGAGGGTGTAGCATACTGCAAAACTCAAGTATATTTGTATCATTTCTATCTCTCAGTTCTTCAGCTCTCAATTTACCAATCTATGTACACTACCAGTCAAAAGTTTGGACACATTTTCTCATTCAAGTGAAGGGGAAATCGTGTCCAACCTTCTGACTGGTAGTGAATCAATCATCTATTGTCACAAGCTAGTGAGGGTGGCTAGAGTGTGCTGCTGTTCCCTCACTCGCGCTCAAAGTGATATTACGAGATGAGCTAGACCAGGACTAGCTTGTTCGGGATAGCCAGTACCTGTTATTGTACCTTAAATACAATCTGAAGAGATCTCCATTGTCTCATTTTTTTGTCAAGGTTATAGCCCTGTCATTGTGGGGGGGATCAGTAATATGCAGGGCATTGCTCTGTGTTGTTGTGTAGGGTAAACTTGGCCATTTTAATAAAGAGTTCATTTGTTTCAGCATTTGTGAAATTGTCCTTGCATGGGGAAGTGTGTATATATAGTAACAGGAGAAGTGTATGTATGCGCGCGCGCGTGTGTGTGTGTGTGTGTGTGTGTGTGTGTGTGTGTGTGTGTGTCAAATGCATGCCTCACATACATTTCCATAGTAGCTCTAGTACTGCTCATTTTCTTCTCCTAAGTTCAAGAAATGAGCCATCAATGAGACTGAGCAAGGTATCTCCCTCAAGTCTCAACTATGACTCCTGCTGCTAATTGCTCGTCTCACCTATTTCTCCTAGTGAATTTTAGGAGCATCATATGAGAAAGAGGTCAGACAACATTGAAACTAAAATGAGGCTGAAATGAGAATCACAATTTTGTCTCCTGAGCTGTAGAAGAGTAACCATTGAGCAATAAAATTTTCCTCTGGGATCTCTCTTCCCCTTCTGCACAGTTATTTTTTTAAAATAATTTTTAAAAAAAATTTAACACAGCAATGCGTGGCCTGCAGCAAAAAAAATAAAACAGTGCTGGGAGCAAAAACCTGTGCAAAGATTGTCCGAGTAAAAGCCCCGCAGTTCGCCTTGCCTGCCTCTTCTCCTATACCCTGGTGGATAGGACTTGAAAAGGGCTCTGCACTCCAAGCATTCAGTGATGCTGTACATCTGGCTGAACTCTTTACGGTAGTGCTGAGAGAAACTCTTCCAGTTGGCCACACCTTAAAGTGTGAAGACAAAATACATGAAAGATAAGATCAATCTTTCAGCCTATGCTATTTTCAGTAGATGCCCGACTACAACTTCACTAAACACTATTTATTGCATGCCTTCCATCCAGTAACTGTGGTGAGCTTTGAATTTCTAATCAGAAATAAAATAAACAATAAATCCAGTTTTGACTACCTTTTAATAGTGTGATAGCAGAGGTGGGTAGAATATCCAAAAACTGTACTCAAGTAAAAGTACAAGTTCTTATAGAAATAATTACTCAAGTAAAAGCAATAATCTTTATAGTTATTGGAGTGAGAGTAAAAAAGTATCTGATGAAAAAACTAGAAATATGATGGTATAGTTTTTCCCCTTAAGAAAAATGTATATTGTAGGGAGTTAGCTCGGGGGAAGGGCAGAGCACAGACCCACAAGAGACAGATTGCAGTCACAATGGGTGTTTTTATTTCTCTTAGTGTGAGCTGTCCGTCGTGAGGGGGCGAGGGTGTGTGAGTGCGTGGGGTTTCGTGGGGGGTGTGGCTGTCGGGTGACCTTCTCGAGGGCGTGTCGGGGTTCCCGAGACGAGGGCGTGGGTCTCCCGTGCCGTCATCCACCGGTGCGTGCGATCTCACCACCCGGCGGTCTCGTCCGCGCTCGCACCTTCGGGGAGAGAAGGAGAGAGAGAGAGAGAGAGAGATTGATTAGCGGTCGGAGTGAATCAATCTTGCCGTCGTGCTCAATGTTAGCGCGCCTGTATGCCGCTGAAGAGCTCGCACGGAGTCTGTCTCTTCGCCGTCGTTTCCTCTTCTCTCGTACGGCCGGAAGCGCGTCCTTTTATCCTCTTCCTTCATCGCCTGAGTGGTGGAATTTTCCCGACGAATTCCCCAATCGCCGGCCGGTGTAGCGTCAACGGTCCCGCCCCACCGTGACGGTCCTTCCGGCTGATGGTGTGTTTGGCCCGAGGCTGTCCGCTTCGTGCCAGTGCGGCAGTTGGGGAAGGAGCGACTTTCTTATTATGCGCGCCGGCTGTCGGTCCGTCGCGACAGTATATACCTAAAATATTTACAAATGGTTCAGGACTATATACTATTAAACCATGATATTTTCTGACACTGTTATTGTACCATGAAAATCACGTACCATTGCAACCCTGAGTAGTACAAGTTTACAAGTCAGTTACTTGTAGAACTCTTCACATTTCCTCACTGAAGTTATGATTCTGATTTAGCTGTAACTGCTGGCTTGTTCCTATCATCCATCAGTCTCCATGTTTGGAAGAGACCCTTAAAACAATCAAAGTATTACCAGACAGAACAGATCACTTTACATGCAAACCAATATGCCAAACAACTGTGTGAGATTTTGTTTTTGTTGTTGTCAAGATGTCTGACTTCTGTTTGAAGAAGTGAGAGTCGATGTGGGATCTTGTCTTTTTGCTGTGTCACAAATCCTCTGCACTTTCAATGCAGGGCTATCTCGAATGCAGGACTCAGCTACAAACCTCTTTTCTCCTGAGTTGTAGATGCTGTGCTCCTGCTGTATGCTCAGACCCACTACACAATCAACAATTATCATGAAAATGATTGAGAAATTATCAGTTGATTTGGAACTTTGACAATTCAGTAATTTATTGTTCTCAACCTCAAATCTCTAATCACAATATTTAAACATAGCTTTAAGACAATGAGAGACATTGCTATTGTCTAACAGAACTAGTTCTTCAAGATTCAGTTACCTGTGTCTTTATTCATGACATTCTCAATATGTACAGTGCATCTGGAAAGTATTCTCAGCGCTTCACTTTTTCCACATTTTGTTATGTTACAGCCTTATTCCAAAATGGATTAAATTCATTATTTTCCTCAAAATTCTACAAACAATACCCCATAATGACAACATGAAAGAAGTTTGTTTGAATTCTTTGCAAATTCATTAAAAATAAAAAACAAAAGCACATTTTCTAATGTATTCTGTGCAGGTTGCCAGCTTGAGCATGGCAAGAGCATTCCGTTTTCTGGTTGGAACCGCTGGTCGGTGGCAACTTGCAATGGGTGCAGCCCAAGACCAGCCCATTTTTTTTTCGTGGTGGAAGTACTTCTATGAAGTGAAAGTTCAGTTCTTACACTATAAAAAAATGCTAGGTTATTTTTTCTACCCAAATGCTGGGGTGAGCCTTTTGGGTCATTTAATAGGGTTATTTTCTCAGTCTTGGGTAGTTTTGTGTAACCCAACCGCTGGGTTAGTGGATGGGTCACTGACAGTTGAATCATTGCACCCCACCCCCACCCTGATGCATCAGCCCAGCTCCTTGGGTCAATATAAACAGAACAGACAGACTTTCAAGGAGAGGTGTGACTTATAGTTCTCCATGTAGTCTGAGATTCAGGATTTTCCCTTCATTTTAATCAGATCCAAAATAACAAGTATCTTGCTAATTGAGTAGTCTTATCATTAAATACTTCATTAATCTTACTCAAGTAATTTTTAACATTACTTTTACTGTTATGTGAATAATTATTTTAATAAATAGTTTGACTTGAATTTTTTGTCTATACATATTTCTTATGTTTCTGTGTAAATCTCATACTTTTAAATCTTCAAACAAAATACAACATAAAACAAGAGTAAACACACAATACCATTTTTTAAATTATTATTATTATTATTATTATTATTATTATTGAAGCAAAAAAGGTTATACAACACCTATCACCACTGTGAACTGCTCCCTTAAACTGTCTCCTTAAAATCTGGATGTGCCATCTTTAGGAGCAATAACTGCAACCAAATGCTTCCTATAACTGGAGATCAGACTTTCACTTACTTCTAGAATTAGGACTTACTCCTATGCTTTGGGTCATTGTCTTGCTGCATAATCCAGTTGCGCTTGAGTTTCAACTTATGGACTGAAGACCGGACATTCTCCTTTAGGATTTTCAGGCAGAGAGCAGAATTCATGTTTCCCTCAATTATTCCAAGTTGCCCAAAAGGTTTGAGGATCATTAAGGTGTGTTTTGACAAAATTCAGACGAGCCTTAATATTCTGGGTTAGCAGTGGTTTTTGCGTTGTCACTCTTCCATGATCTTTTTGATACTGGAGTAATGAACAGTGACCTTTATTGAAGAAAGAGAGGCCTGTAGGTCCTTTGATGTTGTCCTTGGCTCTTTTGTGACTTCCTGGATGAGTAGTTGCTGTGCTCTTGGAGGAATTTTGGAAGGTCAAAACATATTTCTTAAATTCTTAAACTATGCACTATTAATTTAGGTGTATTGTTTTTTTTTTGTTGTTGTTTTTTTTGAGTGGTATTTGTGTCATGTTTACAGTCATTGAAATCTTCCCATGCTATTTAATTAAATATTATTTATTAATTAAAAATGTAATTCTACTATGGTTGTTTAAGCTGTTAATAATATGAAATATTTAGTTCACACATCCATAATATTTTAGTAAAGGACAAAGCAACAATAAAAAATTAAATCCATGAAAATGAATGAACCCATAAAAGGTTCTATATAGAGCCTTTGTACAGGCTACAAAGAACCCTGTTGGGCCTCTCTGTATCAAAAACACAGGTTATTTGCTTCTCAAAAAAGAGAATCAACCCTACCATCAGGGTGAAGCTGCATGGGCAATATTTGGAGCATTAAGTGTCACCAATAAGATTCCTGGGGGTAGGGCTAGACCCAAGAGTCACATTTGCAGTTCACATACAGAAAATAGTTGACAAATTATATATATATGTGTGTGTGTGTATGTATATATGTTAGTTCGGGGTAGATTGGGGTGCCAGATGTCAGTTGTTGAAGAGGATATATTGTGCGATATATTGAGGTCTACAATAAATCTTACAATATTTACTGATGGCTCTAAAGTGACAGAAACTGGTTAAGCTGAAGCAGCTGTATTTATTCCATGTTTTCAAAACAAAATTGCAAAAAGGACTTCTGATCAAGTAGGAGTATTCTCAACATAGATGGTAGCAATCTTATTAGCTATTCAATGGGTCGAGGATGTTCGACCTTTGAGCGTGGTGATCTGCTCAAACTCAGACTTTCTGCACTATCATGCCTATTAACTGGAAGAGCTTCCAGACAAGATATCTTGTATGAAATACTTCTAAGTTTATTTAGAGTTAAAAACTTAGGTTTTAAGATATGCTTTGTTTGCGTTCCAGAACATGTGGGTGTGAAAGGAAATGAGGTGGTAGATCACCTGTCAAAACAAGCTATGAAATTTTTAAATATAGAAATTAAGATCCTGTTTTAAGTAAAACAGAAGTTAAGCCAATTATCCAAATTGTTATAAAAAAGAAAGTGGCAAAACGTTAGGGATAAGGAAGAAAGGGGAATACATCATATTCAATATCAGGTTTGCAGTGAAAGAAGATATTTTGCTAATAGAAGAGAAGACACAATTATAACTATACTGCGCCTTGGTCATACAGCTTTAAATTACTCCATATACAAAATCAGGAAACACGAGTCTGGAAATTGTAATAAATGTGGATTAGCAGAAACAATTGAGCATGTTCTCTACTATGTTGCAATGCTTTTACAAGAGAAGGTTCAAATTTACTAGAAGAACTAAAGGAAACAGGAATAGGAAAATTATCACTTTAAAAACTGCTGCATAATGGTTTGGATCAGCATAAAAGATATAATATATTATTGAGATATTTAAAGAACGTTGGACAGTTTAATAGGATTGAGACGTTTTTGCTTTTCGCTCTCTCGTCAATGTTCGACACTCCAGCCCAGTAGGCGGCGGGAATGCACGTAACGCTGGTTTGCCATAAAACTCTAAGAAGAAGAAGAGGCGGAGGAAGTGATAAAACAAAAAAACAATAATAATTAAAAAAAAACATTTTTGTTTCGTTTTTCCTACACTTCAAAACCATGGCAGGACTCGAACTGTTATATACTTGCGTGGCGAGCTCTATAACAACATCTCAAGATGCCGTTGTGTGTTTTATCCACTGGGAAATTGTCAAGAGTGGATATAAATGTTTAGGAACTGGAGATGAGGTGAGGGAATAAACTGTCTAAATACCACTGTCGCAACAGCCCGCATGTAAACATTCCTCACAGTATTAGCTGGTTGCCTTGTTTTATTGTTTACTGTTTTTTTTTTTTTTTTTTTTTTGTCGCTTTATCATCATTGTAATAATACGGATGAAGTTTTAACATCATTGCTTAGATGGCTAAATCGCTTAATCGTACTTATAATTCGATGTTTCGGTGACAGCAGACGTTAGCTTTCCAGCTAATGTAACTGTGCAACACAGTGACGCCCACAACTATTCAAAAGTTGTGTTCACTTTATATTATAATTTCCCTCGGATATAAATTTGATACAACGGAATTACTACTTAGGGAGAATTAGTAAAGCACTGGATATAAGTAAGGCTTGTTGAATCTGGGTTGCCGTTGGGCATGACAGTGTGTTTTTGACTTCTTTATGGCCCCAAGGTTGGAGCAGATTCACATAATTACCTTGACAAACGATCATTGCTTAAAGCAGGGGTACACCATTTATGATTACACTGGCCAGTTTTCATTACATACAAAAAAAAAAAAAAGAGCAACTATCGTCCATACCAATTTTCTTGTAATCTGTAACATCTTTGGCACAGATGCTTGTTAACTGACTGGAGGTTGTAATAGAAAACCTGTAATTTCAGATGTAGTGAAGTGTCACATGCACCCCTACTTAAAAGCTGGAATATTCAGTGAATATGTATTACTAGGTCAGCTTATTTATTATTTATGTTTAGATTATATCATTTTGATAATCAAGCTTTATTTATATCTGAAATAAAAAAAGTACTATATCCAACATGTTTTTGGATAGCATGTTCTAAATAATATCTTTATTACATAGTATTATTAAAGCATTTATTAAAGCAACCAAAACATGAGAAATCTAAATTTGGGATCAGACATCGGACCTCTATTGATCTGAGCTCATTTCCCAGGTGTTATGACTGAATATTACTGAATCTTAATGACATTATATGGGTTATATAAAAATAGGTCACTCTCAGACCAGTTGACTAATCAGCTGGCTGATATTTTCAGGAAACAAGAAGATTTATTAGTTTGTGCAAGTTGGTTGTATACAAAATAGAATTGAACAAGTCTCTCTATCAATCCTACAGCCTCTACATGGAGAGAAGAAATCAGAGTTGCTTCCTGCAGCCTGGAACACAAACAGGGAGCTGTACACACTGAGATACAGATCAAATGATGACAAGTCCAACCTTCTCCTCAAAGCCATCACAGTTGATTCCAGCTTGATTTTCAACTTAATGGTAAATTTAACTAATTGCATGAAGGCTGTGTGATTCTTGATATTGCACTAGTACAAGCAGGGATTATTTTCTTGACATTTATTTTCTTTGTTTTGTTTGTTTTTGAACTTTCAGGATTCAGCCACCGACAAAGTCACAGACCTGACTGTTAATGTTAGTGATTATGTAAATGAAACAAACCTACACTCATTTGAAAGGTTGGTAACATTAAAGCTATTAACCCTCATGTTCTGTTCACCACTGAGCAATGGATTTATAGCTTGACACTAATCACCTCTTTATTGTTAATGCAACACAGTTGTAAGTTATAGCCTAAAATACTAAATCTTTCTTATATTCAACTGATGGCAGCTGTGTATGCGGAGGCATGAGTGGTTTCTTAGAATGTTCATTAGAAAGATTGAGTCAAGCACACCAAGTTTCATGTAAGAACAGTTAATATATTGTCTTGCTGTTATTATACATGCAAAATGGGTAGTTTTGACCAAAGTAGAAGATAAAAGTTAATCATCACTTATCTTGCTTGTAAAGTGATGCAGATGCCATCAGCAAATTACAACAGTCATAAGAAAATGTTATAGTATGATTATTCTCTCTAAAATTTTGCCACTTCCTAAGTGTGTACAAGAACATAGAAGATTTGGCTAAGAGGCTGAACTCATCACTGCTACCTGCAGTGAAACTAGAGGGAAGTGTGAGGAAAGAAACAAGAGAGAAATTCACAGCCACACAGCCCCAGCCAGACCATGATCCCCTTTGTATACCTACCAGAGGTTCCCCTGCTTTGTATCCCCCACACTGGTGAGTAATACGTGTACATAATATTCTTTGGAACAGCCTAATGTATAAACAGTTTGAGAGTTGTGCTCAAAATATCAGTTATAGCAATATATTACAAATAACAACAAACTCTCTATGATATCTGACTCAGTGTATTCTTGGTCACTTGATATTTATGAATGTATGCAAGAGAATTTTTGTGTGCAAGTACAGTATGTCTTTATTTAGGTATTTCTAGTATTTTGAGAAATCCTGTGATGCTGTCATTTAATAGGCTACATTTGAAAGCCAAGCAGCAATAATCAGTCCATACAGTTTTTTGTGATTGTTGCAGCCAAAATGCTTGATTTTGCTGCAGGTTTTTTTTCCAAATTTGCATTGCTACTTTAGAGTTTTTTTGTGCTTTTTTTGTGGAAAACTACTTGAATTGGTGAAATTGCAATTGTACGAAATTGTTTTGTGTGGTATATTGCAGTGATGTTTGTTGGTAAATGAGACCTTTTTAGCTGTACTCATGTTCGACGCATGTGGCCCAAATCTGTGGAAAATCTGCATAAATTTTGAATAATTTCAAGCTTCTGGGAATATTGTGGAATTTGCTTGATTTTTGCATTAATGTCACAAAATCCTGGAGAGACTGGATAATACACCAAAATATGATAAATAATAGTTTAAAATCAAGCATGGTGGTGCACAATTTAGCAAATTTTACTCAACCATCCACACTTTCCTCTAGTGTCCAGTTTGTAAAAATACTTATGAATATGTGAAGCTGTCTTTAGGTAAACAATTTGGTGTTTAAGTGTTTGTTTATAGTGACAAAACTCGGTGTGCTGTAAGAATTTTGTAATATGCAGCCAATAATAGTTCACAGACTGACTGTTTTCAATTAAGAGTTCTGGAATGTCACAGGGCCAGTCTCACACACACACACACACACACATATGGTCCAAGTGTGCTGGCCTCCACTTTGACATAGATAGGCCTTTCTCCCCAAAGGTGTGCTGGCCTCCACTTTGACACAGATAGGCCTTTCTCCCCAAAAGTAATCCTCTGTCTATTTACTTGCATGCAAAAATACGACTACGATTGCTAATTGCCAAAAAATCCCCCCTGACCTTTAATTGCCCCAAAGCTCAAATATAATTGTATCCCTGACTGATAATGGCTCCAAACCTAGAAATAAGAAAATAAATATACCCCTAAATGCTTCATGCCCCAAACCCAAAAAATTAATACCCACATGACCTCTAACTGCCCTGCATGTAAATATAAATACCACCCTTGCTGCTGCTAATTGCCCAGAACCCCAAAAATAAATAAATAAATGAACAAACTTTAAACTGTCAAATGTGAAAAGCCAAATATAAATAGTTTTGTAATAATAATAATTGCCCCAAACCTAGAAATAAGAATCACCCAGCCTGCTAATTGCCCCAAAATCCAAAAAGTTATTTCCCCATGATCTCTAATTTCCCTAAATCCAACTTTAAATACCAACTGACTGCTTTTTGCAAAAATAAACATCTCCCTGTCCTTTAATTGCCCCAAAGCAAAAAAAAAAAAAAAAAATGTATCTCATAATTGCTACTTGCCCCAACCTCCAAAGAATAAATAATAAATATTATACTAGAATTCTAAATACATCCAAAACTCAATATACTGTAAATTATACCACTGAATGCTAAATTGCCCAAACCAAAAACTCAATTCACCAAATCCATACCCTCTACTTGCCCCAAATGGAAAATATAATTGCCCGCCGAAACTATTGGAATGGCAAAGCCAATTTGATTGTTTTTGTTATAGACTGAAGACATTTGGATTTGAGATCAAAAGATTAATATGAGAAGAGTTTAGAATTTCAGCTTTTATTTCCTGGTATTTATATGTAGATGTGTTAAACAACATAGAACATAGCATGTTTTGTAGCAGACCACTCAATTTGTAGGTGAGCAAAAATATTGTCTGACAGGTGTTTCTTGTTACCTAGGTGTGTCCTGTGAGATTGATTGTTTAAACAATAAATAGCTCTGAACATCTACTCTTGGTTTTAGACTTCAGTTTCACCTCTGAAGACACCTCTGAAAACATTAACAAGCATTTGTTATTAAAAAGGATAAGCCAATACGAAGATCAGAGAGCTGTCTATGGGACAAAATCAAGCCATTTTGAAGCTGAGAAAAGAGGGAAAATCAATCAGAGGCATTGCACAAACATTGGGCATAGCCAATACAGCAATTTAGAATGTCTTGTAAAAGAAAGAAGAAACTGGTGTACTGAGCAACGGCGATGAAAGAAAATGCACTAATACCACTTTTGAGTTCTTATCTTTGTACTGTTCTTATTATAGGTCACAACAGAAGATGGGCACTGCACATCAGTGACCTTACTCAGCTTCCTGTCGCATCTTTGCATGGTGTAAATTTTATAGGCTCCTGCAAACGTGCTCAACAATCTTACTGTGCAGTTGTTTGCCACTTGCTTGCAATGAGCTGCCCTCGCAAATTAGTGGCTATTCTTTCATCACAGCTCCCCGACCCATTTTCTTCAGATCCTTGCCACTTTTCAAGGACCAAAAAATAACCTTCAGTCTTTTGGTTCACACTGTCCCAAGGCAGTAGATCTTCTTTGCCATTTCTATTTCAAGTACTGTGCTTGTGAACAAGTCACGATATAGCTTGAAGTTTTGCTCTTGTTTTATAATGTATGCCACTCTCAGGACTATGTTGCTGCTGGCACCAAGGTTCCATTCCATTCACTCGGTGGATCTTGCCTGTATGTAACTCAAAGTTATATACAATGCACTTGAAGTAACAGAGCATGTACACCTTGTAACCCCACTTATTGGGCTTGTTTGGGTTGTATAATTTTTTGCTCCTCTACACTGAGATGTTCATCCATTGGAATGCAAAATTGAGCAAGGGCTCAATTTTGCAAACTTGAACAGTGGATCATTTTTCTGCAGGGATGAGGTCCAGACTGTTGTCATTGAAGTGAAGGTACTCTCATAGGCATTACATCTGCAGTCTTTTCAGTGCATGTGCCAGCCTACCAGCACATTCGTGTTGCCGGAATCCCATAGACGTACATATGCAAAGCATTCCCAGTAAACTGCTCTAACTCCTTCTCAGAGCAGTTCAAGGGTTGTCCTGTTACACAGAGTAAAGATTAGATTGTTCAAAAATGTGCCAAGACACTCAGACTTGCTGTCCCTGACTGAACTTATTTTCATCCTCACTGTACTTTCATCACTGTACAGCTGATCCTGCCTCATTGTTACATTTAATATAACCTCATCATCTGAGCTGCTGCCCTCACTGTCTTCACTACCCTCAGGAATAGGAAGCGCATGTTTTCTCTTCTTTTTATAAAACTTACTGGCATCTTAAACACATACAAATGTTTACTGCATCTGACTTTGTAATAACTGCAATGGTTCCACATTGTTGTTAAATTCCCCTAATGTATCCCCTAGTGGTACATTGTTAGTTCTGCTAACAGTGACATGTGACATGGTTTTTTCAGTCAAAGGGAGACTTTAATTTTAATGAACTACAGTTAAAATGGCTAAAGACTTATTTACATATTTAACGTAACATATTTAGCTTCATGAATATATTTTTGGAAAGGATCTTATTACATTATCTATCTCAAAATTAACTTACCATGACACCTATCTTCTGTGTGGCCCAAAGCATGGCACTATCTCACTTATGTCCCCTGGATACCAAAGGTTTTGGTCACATGATAAAACTTTAAAATTTTATTTGCTAAAGTGGAAGTCATGTGATAGATTTAAAACTAAATTTTATAAGTTGCAGGTTTTAAAATATTTATAACTGTCATTTATAACTGATGAAGTCTCAGAGTCTCAGAAGTTTCCTGTACTTTGCTCACATAAAATTGGGTGGTCTGAAACAAAAGGTTCTATGTTTTTATGTTGTCTAACAAATCTAGATGTAAATACCAGGAAACTAAAGCGGAAATCCTAAACTCTCATCCCATATCCATCTTTTGATCTCAACTAAGCACTAAGCACATTTTCTGTCTTTACATTTTAGTAGGTTTCTTTTTGTTTGTTTCAGTTGTTCCTTTTAGATGGGTTTCCCCAGTACAGTGTTGCCATTTCCGCTGATATTGCTTTTTTGGGGGGATTAAATCAAAACATGAAAACTGGAGTTGACTTTTCTAGTGACATCTGGCAACCGTGACTTTAAATTAAGTGAATGTGCTCTCTATTAGACTTGGTGAAGGGAGTGAAGAGAGAACAGCAGCATACTGTATGTTTACAGACGGAACAGTCTCTACTCTTGATTATGATTGGTGAGGAATTATTTAATAAAGAAGTTTGAATTAAACCCACCTTGTAGCGTTAACGTTGTTATTATTAATTTACTCTGCCCATCGCCGCTGTGTCTATACGAGCAGGTCATAGTCGCAGGTTCAGGTTGTTTTGCGTGATCAATAAAAGATGGCGGTTGTGAGCTAGGAAGTTGAGAGAAGTAGATGATGTACAGAGTTACTCTTTTCATCATAATGGCTCCTTTGCAGTATTTACACACTTGTTCGGTTGACTGAGGTGATGAAAAGCAGTGTGAAAGTAACTGTTGCGCGGTGTAGATGTATTTTGGACTTCCTGTAGTTTTTATCCCGATTGTATTATATGACTCCGAACAGGTCACTCACACCGGTGCGAATAAATATTTATTTACAGTCGCACAAAATACTTTTCAGTCGCAAATGCGAGTGAAATGGTCGCATTGTAGAGCCCTGCCCTGATGGTGCGGGAGGAGACAGTGGGTTGAGTAGTGAAGAAAAGATGTTGTGGAGCTTGCAAAGATCTTGTGCAGAAGTTTCCAGCATTTCCTTGTAGAAGGCAGTCTTAGCAGAAGTCACTTCAGATGAGAATTTTGACAGGAGAGTACGGTAAGAGGCAAGATCTGTGTTGAGTTGTGATTTCTTCCACTTTCTCTCTGCTGTTCTTAATACTCTCTGATTGCTGCACAACACATCCGATAGCCATGGAACAGGTAGGGTTGTCACGATACCATAACCATATCTTACCATACTATAACAGCTGAAGTATCATGATACCAAGTTGTATCAATACGCAATATTATGTTCATTCATAATTCAACTCTACAAAATGAAAACAAACAAACCTCACTATTGGAAAAACTCAAGAACAATCATACAATTGGCAAGCAACTAATTCAATGTGCCACATAGTTCATCTATTGATCCCTAGAGCAATGAAATCATACAAATGGAAATTGTATTTGGAAATTTGGAAAACTGAATTTGGAAAAAACTCGCTTACGATCAAACACAGCTAATTTTAGAGGGTTGGTACAGATGCTTTATAATGAAATTCCAGGACTTTCAAGCACAAGTACGGACACCCTAAGTGGCCATGCATTATTAATTTTTTCTTTCTTGTTTTCTCGTGATCTCAGCACAACAAAAGTTGTTTTTTCATGATCTCGACTTAATTTTTCTGTGTACTCAACATCCATCTTCCAAAGTCAATGGGCTTTTTGAATGTATTTTTGGTTAAATGCCTGAAATAAGGTTTGTGGTTAACATAAGCTCAAGATATTTTCACATTTTATTCTATGACATAAAATACATCAGTAATACACCACTCGTGATTTTGTTAAGCTTTTATGTTTCTTGAAAAATATGTTTTCTAACAAATTGCTTAAGAGGACTACAGAGGTTGTCGGGGACATCATAAACAACATCACGCTGACCAGGAAAACTCATCTACTACAGCCTCGTTGTTTTTATACTCGCACTCTTGCAAAATATTCCAACTCAAACTTTCCAACTTGTAGATATATCAATTTATAGTATTTTCCAATTTTAGTGTTTTTTCAATAAAGATTGAAAGAGTTGTCGTAAGCATACTGGTGGTGACGTTGAAATCATGTGACCCTGGCGTAGTTTGTTTATAGCCTAACATTAGCTTTTTACCTCTGGTGATTGTATTTAGGCTTCAAAATTCATAAAAGGTTGTGTTAATTTGTGAATATTATCTTGATAAACAAAACGTGTAAGAATTTTAAACTTCTGAGCTTATTTTCTGCAATAATCCAAAAGCCAATGGAAAAACCAATGGATTTTTGTCAAGGGAACCAGGGTGATGCTAATTTCTGGGTTAGCCTACAAAAATACATCATCTCTGCAACATTGACGACTTCTACGTTACTGTCCAACAATTGAGAAGAGACAGTCCTCTCTCTTAATGCAGAGATAAAGTACATCTCTACAGAATGCAATTATTAAATTTATGATGCCAACGTGCATGTAAACACCAGTCCCATTCACAAAGCATGAGATTTTCTTGGGATAAAATTACGTAGTGAGAAAAAAGCTTTTGGTTATGTCAAGATCACGAGAAAACAACAAAGAAAAAAAATATATAATGCATGGCTGCTTAGGGCTTCCGTACATAAGAGATATCATTAAAACATATTTTTTATTTCTGCTTTTTAAATTCCAAAATAATAATAATAATAATAATAATAATAATAAAACAACCAATTTATATACAGTGCCTTTTCCAGCCATGCTGGACTACATTTCCATTTCCAAAGCATTACTTCATTTTCACTTTAATGTCAAGGAGAGTGACAGGAGCACTGTTGCCAACAACTTTAATGGAAAATTGCTAAACATCACTAGAGGATGTCATGCGCTAATTAACATATTCATTATGTCATCACGTCGTATTGGTCTCTTGCATTCTGCCTAATGTCAGCCCTCTACATCTGTTTGACAATGTGCTGTGATTTCAGCTATATGTAAAATGAACACTCAAAGAAATTTAGAAGTGAATGAATGTGCTGCTCCTCTTTGCCCCTCACTGAACAGAGTAGTTACAGAGAGAGGTGTGTCTCCATGGGGAAAGCAGGACCTTGCGCTCATGGGGCAGTACTGGCCACTCTCTTCTGCTGCATTCACACATACAGCGATTTTATCGTTGCAAGTCACCAGCCGGTGTACTATGATGTCGCAGGTAGGCGTTCCTACTACTGGTTGCCATAGTAACATGGGTAGCGCAACTAACATTCCACTTTTGACAACAAACCAGTTTTCTTGTCGCTGAAATAAAACATTCTGGAGAGAGATGGTCTTATATAAAATTCACCAGTGTATATATTCATCATATTATCCTACAAAATGAATGAGAAGCAGTGTGTGCTCGGCTATCTACCTGCCGCAAAAGCACAAGCACCAACTAGCTTAGCTTATGGCCTTAGTGCGTTTAAAGCAAAATAATTATACTGAAACAAAATCACTGTTTGTTGCAATTGAACAAAATCCCGGTGTAGCTCCTATCTCAGTAAGTGAGCATCACCATCAGTGTGTCATTCACTATATGTTCGATGGTGACCGGGAGCCGGAGCTCTTCGGCCATGGCCACGGTGTTTTCTGGGTGAAGTGTCCGGCTTGGTGCTGCTCGTTCCTGCAAACTAAAAAACTAAAAAACTTCCTTGTGTGTGGGAGGGCGGCTGTTGAATGTCAAGGAGAAGGAATGCCAAAGAGGGAGAAGGCAAGAGGACTGGAACTTGTCAGAGGAAGTCTCAGAGTTCGGTAAGAGGGGTGCTGTCGGTAGGGAAAAGTCTGAGAAGAAGAAATAAACAGTATTTTATTTTTTTAGATCTAAATTTATGCTTCTGACTGCTACAGAGACTAGTGTCTGTAGCAGATAACCTACAATATATCTTAGAAAGCCCTGCCCACAATTCACACTTTAAGGGAGACTGAAACTGCTCTTGATTAGGCACCTGAGAGAACTAATTAGCATAGACCAACAGACTCTTCCAAGCAACACTACAGAATCAACAATACTATAAACTTTAACAGTTCTAGTAGCAAGAATCTAGATCCAACTGAGTCAAGTAGATAGTACACAAAAGTCAGTATACTACCTTACCAGTAGAGACTAAATTCAAGAGAGAACAACTTAAAGCACACTCATATCAGTTCATATTGAACTACTTCATGCTCACAATAAAGATCAATTAATTTTACTGCAGAATTTTAAAATAATTGCTCTTCAAAGTTACAAGTCGTCAATATAATTGAGCCAGGAGGCTCTTTCAATCCATTATAAAATGGACATTTCAGATTGGTAGATGATCAAAACCCACTTGCATCAGTTCATAGTGAACTACTCTATGCTCACAATAAAAATGAATTAATTTTAGTGTAGAACTTTAATGTAATTACTCTTCAGATTCACTGGATCTATCAATATAATTGAACCAGTTGGTTATTTTGATGCATTATAAAAGGGACATTTCAAGTTGGTAAAAGATCAACCCCATGCAGTTTAGTTCACAGTGAGCTACTCTATGCTCTGAATAAAAAGGAATAAAATTAATGTAGAATTTTGTAGTATTTGCCATTCAAAATCACAAGATCTGTCAATACAATAGAGCCAGGAGGCTATTTTAATTAATTATAAAATTGACAATTCAAACTGGTAGATGATTTAAATCCACAAACCTCAGTTTGCCCTGAGCTACAATATACTGGGGGGGGGGGGGGGGGAATTTTACTGTAGAATGTTTTGCCTTTTAATTTAAAAGATTATTAGCATAACTATTATGCTCTAATGGGAGATTCACAGTGGTGCAACAGGTTGCAATGGCACTTTACAGTTTGATACTGAGCTTGGGTTATTTTCATCTCAGGGTGTCACATGCTTATGTGGGTTTCCTTTGGGTTCTCTGGTTTTCTCCCTTCGTACAAAATCAGACAGGTCGGTGGATTGGCTATGCTAATTCAGTCAACCTATTCCTGTCTCATTCTCTCTGACACCCCTAACACTACTCATGACAGGACATATTGTTGAATAGTTGTTTTTTAAAATCTGTATTGTTCAGTTGTTAAAATTTGATATTGAATTTATCAACATTGTTACTGTTTGTAATAACCTATTAAATGTGTCTTTGCAATCAAGATTTAACAAGATCTTTTGGTATAATGGTCTATCAATTTGAAGTGAGCATTCTGTAGTATTCTCTTGGCTCAATTAGAATCATTGATCTTTTAAACTTCAGAAAAAAATCATTGATCTTTTAAAAGTCAGAATATGCTAACTTTCTAGAATAAAAGTAATAATTTTTGTATTCTGCACATAGAGTACCTTACTGTGAACTGATAAAAGAAGGTTTAATCATTGATTGGGGATTTTAAATGACAGTTTTATAATTGATTAAAAAGTGCCTCCTTGTTCAATTATATTGGTAAATTGTGGATTTGAATTGCAATTAGCTTAAAATTCTACAGTAATTTTCTTTTTATTTTTATTGTGCGCATAGTCGATCACTATGAACTGATGAAAGTGGGCTTGATTGTCTACCAATTTGAAATGTCCATTTTATAATGCATCAAAATAGCCTAATGGTTCAATTATATTGACTGATCCAGTGACTTTGAAGAGCAATTAATTTACCATTCAGTAATGCAATGAAATTCATTGATTTCTATTGTGAGCATAGAGTAGCTCACTATGCACTTATTTGGGTCAGTTTGAGATATGATATGTCCATTTTATTTCTGCAGTAAGCTGAATTAAAATATTAATATTTTTCGTGTCAGAGACGTCCTCTGTGAAATGAACTATCTATTCTTTTTGAAAATGTATTTATTGTTTGATATTAATAATAATACTACTGATGATCATATAGTTTCTTAAATGATGTTTTTAGTAAATTTATTTATATTTGGCTTAAGACTTTATAATGTCACTTTAAACTTGTTCGATTTTGCCCATTTTTTAAATGTTAAAGCATAAATATAAAAAAAAATCTTTTAGCCTATATACTCAAAAACTGTGAATTGTGTGTTTGTTACTTATTCGTTACTTGCTTTGGTTGTGTAGGAGCTCACAGATGCTTGCGAGCTCCTACACAAGGGATCTTTGAAGGGAAAGAATTTTTAGGGACAGACACAATCCCCTGGCTGTTCCCATTGACCAACTGTATGAAAGATAACGATTTTCAGCAGATGCTATAGTTTATCTATCACATTAAAAATCTGATGCGCCGAAGCCACACTCTTACTGTACCACAAATTGTATGTATTGCTTTGAGGTTCTTTGCTAGTGGTACATATTTGCATGCGGTGGCGTTATTCCTGTCTTAATATATTTTCACAACTTGATGTTTATTTTATTATTTAATCAAAACAATTAAAATTTATATTAAAAGAAATTACATGAAATATGTTGGAGTTATGAGTTTTCAGTCCATTTGTCAGACACGGGTGAGAATCATCATGCATTGTCTGCTGGTTCAACCCGCCTTTTCATCCGCAGCAGCCTTACAGAGAGCTTGTGGCTGATGTACAGCATGGGGCGCTTCTCCCCCTCCACCACCTGGAACAAAACAGGCCCTAGCCCTCTGTCTGACACATCAGTCTGCGGAGCAAAAGAGAGAGAAAAGTCAGGAGAATGCAACAGTGGGCCCCCACATAAAACTGCAAAAAAGCCCACTCACATGTTTCTGTCCACTGAACCGGATCTGGCACTCACTTTATAGTGTGGTCAGTCAGCGGACTGGTGACATCCAAAAAATTAGGCAAAAGCCTATGATAATAGCCAGCCAGCTCCCCTTTATGGTCTTGGGTCTTAGGCAGTCTGCACCTGCCCATGACCCATTTAGAAGCCCAGATACCGTACTTCCACCCATCCAGTTGCACACTTTCTTGGATTTAGTCCCAAGATGGGAGTCCCACCCATCTCAAGGACAGCTCTCAGATGTTGTAAACTACTGCCAATCGTTACTGTAAATGATAATGTCATTTAAATAAGCAGCAGTATATGCATTGTGTGAACAGAGTATCCTATCAATGAAATATTGAAATGTCACTGGGGCACCAAACAAACCAAACAGAAGCATGACGGTTAGAAAATCTTTTGATGATGTAGGAAATATAAAATATGAAATTGATTAGTATGAGAATAAAAGGTGCTGTCACACTGCCACAACTATATCCTGTTTCAAGCACTTGGGAGAGTTTCCATAAGACAGACACACACACACACACAAGGTCAGATAGCAAAGTCTCTCAGTTTATTCAAAAAGACGGGAGTGTATATATAACGGACAATAGTTTTAATTCTTATTGGTTAGACACTAATCAGACAGTCATGTGCCTCAGCAACAGTGTGCTCACATAAACTCATGAGCTAAAGTAAGAGAGCGTGCCATATTAACATTTATCATCAGTGACAAATTGGTGTAACCCAAACGGATTGGAAAAGGCAGTTTTTTTCTCAAGATATTGGAGTCAAGGGAATCTGCCAATACGCCTCTGTTAAATCCAATGTCGAATAAAAGTGAGCCATGCCTAACCAATCAAACAGTTCATCATTCAATGCGTTTACATCGACAACAGTAATCCACTATTAACCCGATTAAGACAATACTCTGATTAAGAAACTAGCATGTAAACAGCAATTTTTAATTACCTTAATCCGATTAAGGTCATACTCGTAGTAAACACAAATTGAATTAAGACATGCGGAGTACTCCTGTTTTAGTCGCATTATCGACGTGTATTACAGACATGTAAACACATTACTCACACTATTAATGTTGTGTGAGAGTTTTCACCGCATTATGCAACGGGACACGATCACACATGGCAGTGCTCAACCGTTTTACGGCAAACAAGAGAGAACGGTTGCATCCCAAACCGTGTACTTGCCTACTATAGGCCTGTAGTAGGAGACATACATGTATCTCGGCTACTATATAGACGCGGTTTGGGACGCAGCCCACGGCTTCAAGCAGTTGTCTGTTTGCACGTAGAGCATGACAAATAATTAACTGTACTTAAAGCGTTCGTAAAAAAATTAAATAAACACACCCAAAACTGTATACGGTACCATAATGAAGACGAACTGTATGTTGATACATGAAATTCTGGAGGGATGTCGGATGGCGTGTCTCGGTGACGTAATGACGTGCTGTTAATCGAACTATGTTCTGTAACATGTAAAACATGTACATGAAAGGAGTATTCTAAAAGCAACTCATGTAAACACCTTAATCACAATATTGTCTTACTCAGAATAAGGTCAATAACTAGATTACTGCTGTCCATGTAAACGTAGTCAATGTGTGGTATTGGGTATGTGTCAGAATTAGACACTGCGCTTACTTTTGTAAAGTCCACACAAAAACGGACCAATGGGTTGCTCCAATCACTGTGGGACTCAGTTACTCCCATGTCAAGCATGGCCTTGACTTTATCCTGAGCAAAAAATTTTGTGTTCGGGTAAACAGTAGGGGTGGCAAAAAAACCGAAGTATTCCCTTTGCAACCTGGTAACATGTGCTCTCTGTGACAGCGAGAGGTGGTCTTCACAGGTGACCAGAGTGAATTGGGCCACATCTTTTAGACTTTCCTCTGGTCCCAGCTTCTCCCTCTTGGGAATCACCATCGCCAGAGCCACAGGAACTGCCTCTCTCCATTGTTTCAGGAGATTGAGATTGCATGTTTGAAGTGCATCTATCTGTTCGCTTGTACTCGTAGTCGAATTTGATTGACTTGCTGTGTGAGTAATTTAGAGCTCAACATGGGTAGTAAAACAAGTACGTAATCTCCCAATACAAATTCCTGTAGCTGAGTACCATACAATTAGGACTGTCATTCCTGGGTTGAAGCAAATTCTCCTGGTTTAGGTTATTTAAGGTGTGGGGTCTAACACATACTGAATTTCATTTTTGCTGTTAGAAGATCCCTCCTCCCAATTTTCCCTAATGACATCTAAGACACCACAAAGCTTGTGTGTACAATATTTTGAATGAGAAGACACCCGTGGAGGCTTGTGGGACCTCTCATACTGCAAATAACAGGGGTTCATGCCACTTATTTCCCAAATTGTGAACATACTTACGAATCATAATTTTAAGCATTCAATTAAACTGTTCGACCAGCTCATCTGTCTGTGGATGGTAAACACTGGTGCAAATCAATCACTTTAATTCCTAATAATTTGTACAGTTCGTGAAGGGTGTGTGATATGAATGTGGAAGCCTGGTCAATCAGTATCTCTTTCAGATAACACAGAAGAGTGCCTGCTCAGTGCTGCTTGTTGAGATATTGCGACAAGCCATGGCTTCCCGGTATCGCATTGCATAGTACACTAAAACTAATACAAAGTGAAGCCCCTCGTGCAGTCCGTTCTAATGGCCTGATGCGGTCCATTCCAATCTTTTCAGAGGGGTCCTCGGATAATGGAAACAGGTGCAGTGGTGTTTTTCACAACCTAACATTCATGACATGCCGCACATGGCCTGCAAACATCGCCGCAAATGCCCAGCCAATAGAAATGGGTCATGAGATGGTTTAGTGTTCTATCCTGCCCCAAATACCTAGCCATGGGATTATGATGAGCCACATGAAACAGGAGTTTGCTACAGCTCTTTGGTACTAACCATTGGGTTGTTTCTTCCTTGGTTTGAGTGTCCTGCTTCACTCTATAGAACCTATCCTTAATGACAGAAAAGTATGGGCGGGATAGCACAACATTAGGCTGGATTTACTGACCATCAATTACTCTCACTTGGTCGAAGCCATGCTTCAGAGTCTCCTCATGCAACTGCCCTGAGGGGAAATCCCTGAGGAGAATTGCTGCAAAGGGTGGAGGGGCAGAGCCCTCACATGGAGCTGATGTCAATAGCCACCCCAGCATCGCCTCCCCAGTATATTCCACACCATGCCTTGCTCCTGCAGGACGATCCACAAACATTTCTCTTACAAATGCCTGAAACCCTGGCCAATTTGTTCCAAGAATTAGTGGATGAGAGTGAGATCTCAGACACAGGTGAAAATCATCATGGCTTACCTGCATCCTCAGCTAACGCTCGATCACACCCCCGCTGCCACAGTGTGTTAATGATGTTTTTTTCTCCAATACATTACACTTGTGAATGTTAAATAAAGCTGTTCTATTATGCTTGTATATCAGTTTCAAATTGTATTTTTTTATGTTCACAGTACTATAATGGGACAATTCTTTAGGTCTTGCTCTCATCAGTCACCCAAGGATAATGCCTGTAATATTTTATCATACATTTTCCCGCTTATTGTTACCATTTGTGTAGGTGTTTTATTGGTCACTCGATATGTTTAGACTAGGATATCACCGCTGTGAAAATGATAGCAAAAATCTATTGTTACAGCTTATACATACATTTTGCCTTATGCAATCACTGGTCACTTTAATAAAAACATCTTTACACCTGCTTATTTATGCAGTTATCCAATCAGCCAGTCATGTGGCATCAGCAGAATGCATTAAACCATGCAGTTCATATCAAACATTCGAATGGGGAAAATGTGATCTCTGTGACTTTAACCGTAGCATCATTGTTAGTACCAGATGGCTGGTTTCAGACATTGCTGATCATATGGAATTTTCACACAAAGCATTCTCTATAGTTTACACACAATGGTGTGAAAAACAAACAAGATCCTGTGTGCAGAGGGTTTTTTGTTTTTTGCACAATTCTATGTAAACTCTAGATACTGTAGCATGTGAAAATCTCAGATCAGCAGTTGTGTGAAATACTTAAACCAGCCTGTCTGGCACCAACAACCATGCCATGGTTAAAGTTGCAGAAATCACACTTTTTCTTCATTCTGATGTTTGATGTGAAAATTAACCGAAGCTCTTGATCTGTATCTGCATTGATTTTATGCATTGTGCTGCACATCTGCATTGTGGCATGGTTGTTGGTACCAGATGGGCTAGTTTGAGTATTTCAGAAACTATTGATCTCCTGGGATTTTCAAACACAACAGTCTCTAGAGTTTACACAGAGTGGTGCAATGGTCTGCAGGCTGAAACACCTTGTTGATGAGAGAGATCAGACAAGAATGACCAGATTGGCTTGAGCTGACCATAATAAGTCTATAGTAACTCAAATAAACACTCTTTACATCCATCGTGAGCAAAAAAGTATCTCGCACACAACACATTAAACCTTGAGGTAGATGGGCTACAACAGCAGAAGGCAACATCAGATTACACTCCTGTTAGCCAAGAAAAAGAATGTGCGGCTATCATGGGCATAGACTCACTGAATCTGGACAGTTGAAGACTGGAAAAAGAGCAGGTGATTTATTATTATTATTTTTATATTCAGCTGTCCAGTTTCAATGAGCCTGTGCCCATGATGGCCTCAGGCCCTGTTTACACTAGTGCGTTTTAAAATGAAAAACGATCCTCTTCCACACTGGTGTTTCCGCTGTGTTTCAGAAACAATCTCTGTCCACACTACACGACCAAATACGCATGTCACATGACCATTCATGCACACTGGGCATGCGCATACAAGTGTAAATAGGAAGTTGGTTGCTAGTCACCGGTAGGCACAACAAACTGGTGTTCCATGTAGGGCTTATGCCGCTTGAAATGAGATTTGTTGCCGAATGCTGTAATCATAGCTTGCCTTTTGTGCATGTAGGCAGCTGCAGTATTTTAAAATACAGAATTTAACTGCACAATGACAACAAAGCCAGCAAAGTAATGTTCATATGGTAATGTAAATGTAATGTTCATATGGTAATGGCTTGACGAATCAGGGAAGGATATGCAATCGCCCCGATCAGGGGGGCGAATGTGGGCAGCCATGCCTTCGTTTTCAAAATTCTTTGTTTTGGTCTGTTTACACTGAAACGTGAGCCTGGAGTTTTCAATCTAATACCGGGTCTTTGGTGTTTCCAAAAGGAGTGGAACCCAATGTGGTCTTCTGCTGTTGTAGCCCATCCACCTTATGTTTCAATGTATTTGTGCATGCTGAGATGTAGGGCTGCATCAACTAATCGACAAAATCACTAATAATCGATAATTAAAATAATCGACAATGAATTTCAGTATTGATTAGTTGGATCTGTGACGTCACTGTGGATAAACCCCATCAATGACGTCACTTCACAATGGTGAAAAACGCATTTCTATTAATAAAACACATCTGAAAAACAGCAGAGGTCACAGAGTGAGCTGCTGCAGGAAAAATGCACAATCCAGGTTGTCCAAAACATGAGAATGCTTTATATTAAGCGCTTCAAACGCACTTGTAAGTGTATTAACATGGCTTGTCATGTCAGATGTTGCAACAGATGCGTGTGCTGTTTAATGTGATCCAGACATGTTTTCTTGTGCAGAAATTATATTTGTACATTTATATCCTTATCTGTAAATGATAGAAATTCACGCCAGTGTTTCCATTTTGCATAAAGGCGCGTCCTGACAGCAAGTGAGTCTCCATTAAACTTCACTGAATGAGCGAGAGTCCGTTCATGCGAGTCAATCAAACAGCGTGCAATAGAAAGGAAGCACAATAACGCTGACTAAAATATCCATTTTGATAAAATATTTTGTTTGATGCTTTATTTAGAAACAAAAGTAACTGTGTTTTTTGAGAGCAGTAACTGTAATGGGGTTATAACAGGTAATTGTATATAAATGTAAGAAGTTTCATACATTTACAGAATAATATAACAGGTTATTGTGTTCAAATGAATGAGCGTGTGTTATTGCAGAATATTCAGCCTCTTACCAGTTAACACTTAGTTTTTGCTTTGTTTTTCTTTTTTAGCATTTTTAATATAGTGATTTAACTTCTGCTTTAAAGCTTGTGGACAATCAGTTCTTTTTTTTGTTTTCAAAATATAATGTTAATATTTAAAAAATCTTTTGCACAATGTATAGCATAGCCCACATAGATACATTTAATAAATTTTTCATTTGCACAATGTTTGAAGGACAACATTGGGCAGAATGTGAAATAATGTTTTTTTTTTTTTCTCCACCCAAACATACAGAACATAAAAATTGGCCTTTTAATCCAACAAATCAATTAATCGAAGAAATAATCGACAGATTAATCGACGATCAAAATAATTGTTAGTTGCAGATGCTTTCCTGCTTACCACGGTTGTATAGAGTGATTATTTGAGTCACTATATCCTTCCTGGCAGCTCAAACCATTTTCAAGCTCTGGCCATTTTTCTCTAACCTCTCTTATCAGGCATTTATACCCACATAACTATTGCTCACTCAATGCTTTTTTGGTTTTCATACTGTTCTGTGTAAACTGTAGAGACTCTTGTGTGTGAAATTCCAAGAAGATTAGCAGTTTATGTAATATTCAAACGAGCCAATCTAGTACCAATATCTGTGCCATGATCAAAATCACAGAGATCACACTTTTTATTCATGCTGATGTTTGATGTGACCATTAACTGATGCTCTTGAGCTGTATGATTTTTTGCATTGTGCTGCTACAATATGATTGGCTGATTAGATAACCGCATGAATGTGTAGGTGTAAAGTTGTTCCTAATAAAGTGGACTGTGAGTGTATAATCCTCTTTATTATAAACACCCTATGAAGAAGTGCATGTGCTCTGCCTTTTCAGGACAGACCCACTGAATCCATTTTCTGCAGGGAGGGCTGACCTTGATCCCTTTAGGTGGGTAGTTTGTCTTTGTACTTTTTTTTCACAGTCCTGTTATCTAAGCCTCAAGTGCTTTTGTGTGTCATGTGGCTTGGTCTGAAGGGGTCCTGAACTAAATGTTGTTTCTAGGCCATGAAATACAAAAATACAAATAAGAAAAAATAACTGTACTTTTACAGTGGAACAGCAGAGGGCATGATTGTGGATCCATTACGAGCAGGCTTCCCTCGTTCTGGCTTTGACCCTTCAAGTGGCATACCTGGAGTCCTCCCTCCGGGTGCTGTGCCCCCTGGTGCTCGCTTTGACCCTTTTGGACCAGTTGGCAGACATAGAGCTGGGTAAATCTAGCAAATTATTACTTGCTTATAATTGTTGCCAATCAGCTAAATAGTATATACAGGATGTCTGTGGGTCCTTCAAGACTTAATCTGACCGAAATTACATTTTACAAATTAAAAGCCTATTATGTACAGTCATGTGAAAAAAGTACACCCAGTGGAAATTGTTGATTTTTTGACATATCTAGACAAGCAAACATTTTATCCTTTTTGAAACAGTGCCTACTAATAAAGCTGTTACATTTTATCAAAGTACACATGAAATTCACACTTTGTAGTAATTTTCACAATTTAAATTAACAAAAAAAAAAAAAAAAACAGATCAGTCACATGGAAAAAGTAAGTATTCCCCTACATTTATCACACCTTCAAATCCATATAATTTGAATTAGGTGTACAAGATTGGGTGCCAATGATTAGAACCTGTCTTATTTATACCTCTCTCATATCTAGTGTATGGTGTTCCCTTTGCTATTGAGGTGTGTGGTGTCATCAAACCTGCGTCTGCGGTCGGGAGGAGCAGAGTCAGATAATACTCGTGTGTGCAGTGACCACTTTATGAAAAATAAGTTAATACAACTTACATATGCTATGTTTATGTAACATTAGCTGTTTCCGTACTGTGTAAAGTTAAAGTAATTGTTTCGCGATGGTCCATGCCTTTAGTGGCGTTTCGGCAGACCTCTGAGAGTGATTAATTTAATAACGTAAAGTAAACAACCGTACCGCTAACATGGAGAGGTGCAGCAGCCTTGAATGTTTGTTGCTAGGTTAATCCACAGGACAAAAAAAATATGCCACTCACCCGAGCGAAAACCAAACGATAATCATTGTGGAGCACCTTGATACTGAGGTCACTGGCCCAACCACAAACAAAAAAAAGTTGTATGCCTCCAAACTTTTGTATGCTTTCATTTGTTTTCTGGAGGACAAGGTAGTTGATATCTACCGCCTCGAGGGCAGGCAAGTATTTCAATTCAGTAAAAAAATTGCTCCTCTTCATAACACAAGGATCACGTCCAACATATGTTGTGATTTTCTGTTTATACCTTTCTCTTGTAATAGTGTCTAAACCAGTACAGTACGGACTTTCCTCCATCTCATCCATTCTGCTTTTCACTTCCTGCCCTCCATCTGAATTTTGCACATCAGAATCACGTGACCGCAAACAAGCAATAGGATAAAATGGACCTCATATCGTAAAAATATCGCCATAACCCTACGATACATATCGTAACGTTTTTGCATCGCAATATATTGTTCCACCCCTACTAGCTTCTGAAACCAAGAGTGTACTTACTTTTTCCACAGAAGAATATCACATCTGTTGTTATTTCTGATGAATAAATCTCATTTCCCTTATCAATTTTTTCAAGCACATCAACTTTATTAATAGACACTGTTTCAAAGATGATCAAATGTTTGCTTGTCCAAATATGTCAAAAAAAACCCAATAATTTCCATGGGGTGTACTTATTTTTTCACATGACTGTATATGGTTGGCGGCCTGGAAAAACCCTTCATGATGGTCAAATTTAGACATTTTCTATTTTGTATACAATACTGTGCAAAAGTTTTAGGCACCATATTTTTTTAGATTTGTTTTATGACTTCTACATTATCAAGTCAGTACAAAAATATTTTAGATTCCCAAACATTAGTTTTCTAGGACAAAATTAAATGTTACAGACATTTTTTTGTATGTCATTAAAGAAAGCAGCATATTATGTAAGAGACCACTTTTCCGACAAAAAACACAATGAAGGTTGCTGGGTTTTGCTGTAAAATAAGAAGCAAGTGTGACTGTCAGAGTCTCTAGAAGAACTGTGGCTGGTTCTGCAAGATGCGCAATAAAACTTGCCAGCTAATTTCCTTATAAAACTGCACAAATTGTACCAGAGACTACTATTTTTATTTTTTTGTTACACCAAATATTGACTTTTTCATTTACTACTGTTTACTGCTCTTTGCGGTATTTTTTTTTTTAAAATGTAGGAACATTTAATTTCATTATTTTAAAGGCATCTTTTCTCTGCAGCATTTCTTTGCATGCATGCCTAAAACTTTTGCACAGTACTGTATTTCTGAAAACTACAGGTTTTCCTTAACTGAAATATGTGCATTGAAATATGACCATACACTATATGGCAAAAAGTGTGTGGACACCTGACCATCGTATGTGCTCTGTGAATGTCACATTTCAGGTTGTTATAGTAACCTCCACTCTTCTGGGAAGGCTTTCCACTAGATTTCTGAATGTGGCTTTGGGGATTTGCCCATTCAGCCACAAGAGCATTAGTGAGGTCAGGCACTGATGTCAGGTTAGGACCATTGGGGCACAGTCGGCATTCCACCCTTGGGCATATCCCAAAGGTGTTCAGTCGGGTTGAGGTTAGATCTTTGGCAAACCATGTCTTCATGAACCTCACTTTGTGCCCAGGGGCACTGTCATGCAGGAACAGGTTTGGGCCTTTTAGTTCTAGTGAAGTGAAATTATAATGCTACAGCATACAGAGACATCCTATACAATTGTGTGCTTCCAACTTTGTGGCGACGTGTGTGAAAGGCCCACATATGGGTGTGATAGTCAGGTGTCCACAAACCTTTGGCCATATAGTGTACATTAGGGTTGTAAATTGCAAGTTTCACGATGATACTATCTAATATTGATTCTTTTAGCAAGCTATTCAATATTTGCCGATACCTCAATGAGTGCCACGTTGCGATTTTGATTTGATCGATTCAGCGACCAATACTAAACGATGTGTCTGTTTCAGACAATCAGTAAAATCTCTATTAATTTACAGATGCAACCAAAATATATAGTTACTAGGGACTCATGAAATCATTTATGATGTAAATTTAATGAATTGTCATTATTTACAGGTGTTTTTATATGAATATTATATTATTAAACGTTAAATATCAGATTTTAAAACTATAAACTATATCTTTACTTCTGATTGAGATCCATGCAAAAGAGAAACATATTTCAGCTCAGAAATATACCTGTATATTTCAGAACTATGTATAGTAGAAAATGTTTCAAAACTTCACCATGTGAAGGCTTTTCCCAGGCCACCACACACACAGCTGATTAGCTTGCAAAATCAACAATGACTGTTAATGGACTTACAATAACTTTTCTCTAGTATCTTAACGTAATCTCTTCATTGTTGTAAATAACATTTGAATTATTTTGCAGTTGGTTTATTTGGGTTTTTTTAAATTAATGTTTAATTTTTTTTTAATGCAATTTCCGTTTAATTACTTCAGGCCAGACCCTGATCACCTGCCCCGGCCAGGCTATGATGACATGTTCATGTAGAAGAATATAATTCACATCGTGGTTCTCCTGGATGACTTCCTGCTCCCTTAATGTACTACATTTCTCATCTCTCTGCTTTGTAGTGAACAAAGGACAACAACTTCACATCTTGCTACATTTATGTTTTGCTGGTTTTACCCTGTTTTGAAACTATGTTCTCCACAGGGGCAATTAATTTATGTTAAATAAAGAGGGAGATTGATCCCTACTGGAAAGTGGGATGTCTTAATTTTCGCAAAACTTCATTGTCCCAAGTAAATTATACTGTGATACCAGACTAAGTGCTATCTAAAAGTACTGGTACTGACATTTGTCAGTTATTTATGGGGTAAGCATCAGCAGATGTAATGGAAATCAATGCCAGCAATGGCCTTTCTCATGTTTAGTCTAAGCAGTGTTAGTCAGAGAAATAAAGATGTTCAGGAGCATCCGGCACATGATTCTGCAAGTCCTGTACTTACATCTTTATCCTGGTGACATAGTTTAATTTCACGGAATTTACCAGCATTCAGTAAAACTCATGAAGCCCGTAGAGTGACAAAATGTCTTATAATAGTATATGTAGATCTGTAATATTGTTTTGAAATGGAACATTATCACTTCTCGGATTCTTTTAAGAACCTTTATGAGCAAGTTTTAACCTCTTTTGCCGGTAGCCAAAAAATGGCATTTTTGTCTGTTTTGGGGGTACCTGTGTTTAGCATTGATTTGTTTTGTGATCTCACACACCACAGTAGTGGTTAATGGCTCATATGAAAGTGGACACTTAAGACTTTAAGAATTAGCACTTATTTCAAGTATTTCTTCTTTTACGTAGCCTACCTGAGGCAATTCAGATTAAAAATATATATATATATATATTAAAAAAAATTATTTACTTTTAAACCAAATGTTATATCTTCGCATCAAATGTTGATATCAACCCCATTCCTGGTCTCAAAGATGCCCCAAGTACTTGTCCATGAACACCCAAAATATGAGGAAGTTATCTCTAACCACTAAAATTGTGTTTAAGGTTATCCAAACACAGGTAAAAACCTCTCCAAAATGGCACAAAACCTCTCCAAATGGCACCAAACGTCTCTAAATGACATAAAACCTCTCTAAATGGCACAAAGCTTATAAAAATGGCACAAAGCCTTTAAAAATTGCAGACTTCTAGAAATAGCAAAGGTTTTTTTTTTTTTTTTTTTTTTTTTTTTTTTTTTAAAAAGGCACAAAATAACCTCTCCAAAATGGCACCAAACCTCTCCAAATGGCACAAATGATAGACACACGAGTGACCCCTCTCCTCTGACTTCTCTGAGCGGTAGATAGAGCCCCTCAACTCAATCCACATAGTCTTCCTCCAAAAAAAAAAAGAGCCACTCGGAAATAACTTTCGGGAGCACATTGCCGCTATAAGACGCCGATAAATCGCAAGCTGAGTGCAAACCAGTAGAAAACTAGCGATCAGAAAAAACTGCCAAACATGCAACAGCCTGCTGTATAAAGTTTTGCAGGAAGACCGCTAGAGCGGAGCTGTCATTTCCTGATAGTTTCTCTGCACGGCCCTGTAGCGCTTTTCTGATTGGCCTGTACCCGCTGACACACAACTCAAGACCAATGGATGCACGTGTAAAAGGTTTAGTTGTGCTGATTACACTTTTGATTTTCTCAGCCTCTGAGTGGTCAATCATGTCGAGTTTGGTCTTGTTTGAAAGCTAGAAGTGTCTACAATTGGTCCATGTGTCAATCAAGTTAGACTGCCCGATTATAATTTAGGAGGCGGGTTGTTCAGCATAGCCAAAGCAGATCAGCTTTTTTTAGAATGTGTCTCAGTTCAGTTTATGGCTAATTACTAAATTCCAGAGGGGTGGGATATCAAAACACTTAATGCATTTTGAAGAGGATATTTGTGACTAAATATGGAACTTTGTGTTTGCTTTCTTCAATAAAGCTGATGGACTTTATACCGATGGAAATGTGCATGATTTATAAAACCGCAAGTGAACTGGATTTTCATCTATGTAGGTAATGTAAGGTAGTAAATGTTTATATAAGTCCGATCTTGGGTTTAAATGTTATAATTTTATTGTGGCAGTTGTATACGGTGTTTTACTATCAAAAAAGCTTTAGTCCTGCTCTCTGATTTATCTCTGTCTCAATGTTTTCATGGAGAGGTGTGAATTGCTTGCCCAGCAGGGACCTCAAACTCCGCCCTTTTTCCCATCCCCCTGCTCAATAGCAGTTAAGCACACAGTCATGAAACTGTACACACAGAAAGCCACCAGTGTTCTGACTAATTTTGTACCAGAACTGCGGCGATAAAATAATTCATTTGTTTATACTAATTGAAAATGTCCGATAAGTCATTTTCTATTCCGCCGGCGGAATGAACGCAAGTGTCGGGGCGAAAGGGGTTTTAAACAGTAAAATAATTAGCCAGTACATTTTAACCTTATGTTCACACTAGGAAGTGACAAGCAGCCATTCATGTTCTCTGTACGTGTGACACAGGGCCTGATTTTGGCAATCTAGATGATGGACTCAAATGATTCCTCTGACCAGTCCTAAGGCAGATGTGAGCTGATGTTTACTCGGTTCCCCACTCACTCACTTTAGATTCTACATTAAGAGCTTTTAGTAATATCTCTACACATATTTAATGAGATATCATAAGAAAAATACAACTTGGAAGGAAGAAATCATCAGTGCCCCTGGTGGTATGTACCTAGTACAGTTAGCTTGTTTTTCAATCTAGCATTTAACATTTTAAATTTTGAGGTACACACTGGTGGACACTCCTCTTAAGTTCACCCTACAGGTTTTCTATGGATTTTGTGGTCAGTAAAGTTTTGTTTGTGTAGATTTTGATGTATGTTTTGGATCATTGTCCTGCTGGAAGATCTAACCACAACCCAACTTTCTGGCAGAGGCAGTCAGGTTTTCTGGCCACTTGAACCATCCTCTTCACAGTGTGTTGAGACAATATAGACACACGTCCAATTCCAGGTTGATTCATAGCATTTCCAGTTGATTAGAACTTATTAATTATTGCCCTTATGGTGTAAATGGGCATTTTTAATGCTTGTGCTATTTTATTATAGCCACTTCCCATTTTGTGAAGCTCAACAACCTTTTGCTGCACATCACCACTATATTCCTTGGTCTTACCCATATATACACATATATATCTATATATCTATCTATATATCTTCAGAATCTCACAAAAGTGAGTACACCCCTCACATTTTTGTAAATATTTGATTATATCTTTTCATGTGACAACACTGAAGAAATGACACTTTGCTACAATGTAAAGTAGTGAGTGTACAGCCTGTATAACAGTGTAAATTTGCTGTCCCCTCAAAATAACTCAACACACAGCCATTAATGTCTAAACCACTGGCAACAAAAGTGAGTACACCCCTAAGTGAAAATGTCCTAGTTGGGCCCAATTAGCCATTTTCCCTCCCCAGTGTCATGTGACTTGTTAGTGTTACAAGGTCTCAGGTGTGATTGGGGAGCAGGTGTGTTAAATTTGGTGTCATCACTCTCACACTCCCTCATACTGGTCACTGGAAGTTCAACATGGCACCTCATGGCAAAGAACTCTCTGAGGATCTGAAAAAAAGAATTGTTGCTCTACATAAAGATGGCCTAGGCTATAAGAAGATTGCTAAGACCCTGACACTGAGCTGCAGCACAGTGGCCAAGACCATACAGCGGTTTAACAGGACAGGTTCCACTCAGAACAGGCCTCACCATGGTCGACCAAAGAAGTTGAGTGCACATGCTCAGCGTCATATCCAGAGCTTGTCTTTGGGAAATAGACGTATGAGTGCTGCCAGCATTGCTGCAGAGGTTGAAGGGGTGGGGGGTCAGCCGGTCAGTGCTCAGACCATATGCCGCACATTGCATCAAATTGGTCTACATGGCTGTCATCCCAGAAGGAAGCCTCTTCTAAAGATGATGCACAAGAAAGCCTGCAAACAGTTTGTTGAAGACAAGCAGACTAAAGACATGGATTACTGGAACCATGTCCTGTGGTCTGATGAGACCAAGATAAACTTACAGTGGCAAGAAAAAGTATGTGAACCTTTTGGAATTTCATGGTTTTCCGAATAAATTTGTCATAAAATGTGATCTGATCTTCATCTAAGTCAAGGGTATTGATCCCTCATGTCTTTATTGAACACACTCATTCAACATTCAAAATGGCAGTGGAAAAAGTAAGTGAACCCTTAGAAATAATAGCTGGTTGACCAGGTGCTTCCTGTAGCTGTGGATCAGACCTGTACATCGTTCAGGAGGAATTTTAGCCCATTCTTCCTGGCAGAACTGCTTTAGCGCAGTCATATTCTTTGGACGTCTCGTGTATGTCACTCTTCAAGTCATTCCATAGCATCTCTATTGGGTTGAGGTCTGGGATCTGACTTGACCACTCCAAAAGGCTGATTTTGTTTTTCTGAAGCCATTCTGTTGTGGACTTGCTCCGGTGTTTTGGATAGTTGTCCTGTTGCGTCACCCAACTTCTATGAAGTTTCAGCTGACGTACAGACATTCTCACATTATCCTGAAGAATTGTCTGATATACTTGGAATTTCATCTTCCCCTCAATGATTGCAAGCTGGCCAGGCCCTGATGCAGCAAAGCAGGCCCAAATCATGATGTTTCCTCCACCATAATTTATGGTTGGGATGATGATATGCTGTGCCCTTTCTATGCCAGATGTAGTGCTGTGTGGTTTTTCCAAATAGTACAATCTTAGTTTCATCAGTCCACAAAACATTTTGCCCATACCGCTGTGGAGTGTCAATGTGCTCTTTTGCAAACTTCAGGCGTGCAGCAATGTTCTTTTTAGTAAGCAGTGGCTTCCTTCGTGGTGTCCTGCTGTAGATACCCTGCTTGTTCAATGTTTTACATATTGTAGACTCATGAACAGAGATGTTAGCCAGTTCCAATGATGCCTTCAAATCTTCGGCTGTCATTCGGGGTTGTTTCTTTACCTCGTTGATGAGTCTTCGTTGTGCTCTTGGTGTCATTTTGACTGGGCGCCCACTTCTTGGTAGAGTAGCAAGAGTCCCAAAGTATCTCCATTGTAGAATGTTTGCCTAACTATAGACTGGTGAATTTGTAAAGTCTTTGAAATCACTTTGTAACCCTTTCCAGCTTTATGTAAATCAACAATTCTTGATCGTAGATCCTCTGAAAGCTCTTTTTGGTGAGGCATGATTCACATAAGCATGTGCTTCTTGTGCAGAGCAAACTCCAAATGTTTGAGGGGTTTTTATCAGTCAAAGTAGCTGTAGTCCACACCTCCAAACTCATTTTCTTAACGAGACACCAGGTGTGCTAAAACCTGACTCCAGTTAGCTTTTTTGAGGTCATTAACTCAAGGCTTCACATACTTTTTCCACAAGCACTATGAGTTTTTTTTTTGGTTGTTCTCAATAAAGACAAGAAAGATCAGAATTTTTTTGTGTTATTATTTTAGACACTCAACCAGGTGAGGAGTACAAAGACAAGTGTGTCTTGCCTACAGTCACGCATGGTAGTGGGAGTGTCATGGTCTGGGGCTGCATGAGTGCTTCCGGCACTGGGGAACTACAGTTCATTGAGGGAACCATGAATGCCAACATGTACTGTGACATACTGAAGCAGAGCATAATCCCCTCCCTTCGGAGACTGGGCCGCAGGGCAGTATTCCAGCATGATAACGACCCCAAACACACCTCCAAGACGACCACTGCCTTGCTAAAGAAGCTGAGGGTGAAGGTGATGGACTGGCCAAGCCTGTCTCCAGACCTAAACCCTACTGGGCATCTGTGGGGCATCCTCAAATGGAAGGTGGAGGAGCACAAGGTCTCTAACATCCCCCAGCTCTGTGATGTCGTCGTGGAGGAGTGAAAGAGGACTCCAGTGGCAACCTGTGAAGCTCTGGTGAACTCCATGCCCAAGAGCGTTAAGGCAGTGCTGGAAAATAATGGTGGCCACACAAAATATTGACACTTTGGGCCCAATTTGAACATTTGCACTTAGGGGTGTACTTACTTTTGTTGCCAGTGGTTTAGACATTAATGGCTGTATGTTGAGTTATTTTGAGGGGACAGCAGATTTATACTGTTATACAAGTTGTACACTCACTACTTTACATTGTAGCAAAGTGTCATTTCTTGAGTGTTGTCACATTAAAAGATATAATCAAATATTTACAAAAATGTGAGGGGTGTACTCACTTTTGTGATACTGTGTGTGTATATATATATATATATATATATATATATATATATATATGTGTGTGTGTGTGTGTGTGTGTGTGTGTGTGTTCATCTTGTACGTCTTGTGTGTCCAATAAATCCTTAATGTTATTTGTGTTGGTTATTTTAAGAATTTTTTTCTTTTTGTTTTGTTGTTTGTTTTTCTTTATTGTTTAAATGAGTGTGAGAGAGCTCCCTAAATAAGGAGACAAAGTGTAATTGATGAGCTATAGAACTTAGTTCTGGCGACAGGGTGGATGAGTAAGGGTATGTGTGTCCTTATCTGTGTGTGCATATGAGAAAGAGAGAGAGCGAGATGCTGGTGTGAGCATGTGTGTGTGCTCCTGTGTGCAACTTGATTAGTGCATATTGCCGCTTTTCCACCGCAGGAACTTTCCCCAGGAACTATGGACTTTTGTGGGTACACTGTGTGTTTCTACTGCAGGGGCCAGGGTCTAAATTAAGTCCCGAGTAAAATATTTAGCCCTCGCAAAGTCCCTATTGGGGCGGTGGTAGGAATTTTGGGGGGTGGGACTTGGGCACTGAACATGCTGATTGGTTGAATGCATGCAGCATTTTTAAAAGTCTGTTGCCATGTGTACAGTAAGAGTTGTTTATTGCAATTCAAATCAACACAATGGAGTTTCTTAAAAAAATATGACCGATGGACCGACAATGAGGTTCAGGCCTTAATAAGTATACATGCTGATGACGAAATACAATGAAAAAGTATACTTAAAAATATCAAGTCGTTTAAGCAAGCTGGGCATTGTTCACACAGGAAAACAGTGCAGAGAGAAGCTCATGCGTGCGTTTGTCTCAGTCGTCTCAGCAATAGCTGATAAATGCCATTTGCTTACTTTAAGTCTAGCATTATGAGCATTCTGAATAGGATGATGTCCATCAGTCTCTGGAAAGTTGTGGGTGCTCCGTGTAGCCCAAATGGGAGAACCCGGTACAACCAGTGGCTGTTTGCAGTGCTGAAGGCAGTCTTTGGTCTTGCTTCTGGGGCCAGTACTACTGGCCAGTAACCTTTTGTGAAGTCTAATGTGGATATGAATCGGGCTCTCCCCAATCGCTCCACTGGGTCGTCCACATGGGGGAGGGGATAGCTGTCGAATTCTGAGACCTGGTTCAGCTTCCAGAAGTCATTGCAAAGGCGAATACTTCTGTCAGGCTTCAGCACAACCACGATGGGGCTGGACAAGGGGCTGGTGGACTCTTCTATTATGTTGTCTTGAAGCATTCGGCCAACCTCCTCCTCAATAGCCTTGTAGTGGGCCTCCGGGAGACTGTAGGGCCGCTGTCTAACCACAACTCCTGGGCGGGTCTTAATCTCATGGTGGACCAGCTGCGTCATCCCTGGAGTGGTTGAGAAGACATCAGCAAACTGGTCCACCAGTTCCATCAGCTGCTGTCTTTGTGTGGGGCTTAGGTCCTCTCCCTGCTGGACCAAGGCACATTCGCTGTGATCTGTGTGTAGGGTAGCAAAAGCAGACATTACTGGAGTAGGCTTGATCCACTTCTTTAACAGGTTTACAGTATCTCACAAAAGTGAGTACACCCCTCACATTTTTGTAAATATTTGATCATATCTTTTAATGTGACAGCACTGAAGAAATGACACTTTGCTACAATGTAAAGTAATGAGTGTACAGCTTGTGTAACAGTGTAAATTTACTGTCCCCTCAAAATAACTCAACACACAGCCATTAATGTCTAAACCACTGGCAACAAAAGTGAGTACACCCCTAAGTGAAAATGTCCAAATTTGGCCCAAACTGTCAATATTTTGTGTGGCCACCATTATTTTCCAGCACTGTCTTAACCCTCTTGGGCATGGAGTTCACCAGAGCTTCACAGGTTGCCACTGGAGTCCTCTTCCACTCCTCCATGATGACATCACGGAGCTGGTGGATGTTAGAGACCTTGTACTCCTCCACCATCCGTTTGAGGATGCCCCACAGATGCTCAATAGGGTTTAGGCCTGGAGACATGCTTGGCCAGTCCATCACCTTCACCCTCAGCTTCTTTAGCAAGGCAGTGGTCATCTTGGAGGTGTGTTTGGGGTCGTTATCATGCTGGAATACTGCATACTGATCATGCTCTGCTTCAGTATGTCACAGTACATGTTGGGATTCATGGTTCCCTCAATGAATAGCCGTATGAGTGCTGCCAGTATTGCTGCAGAGGTTGAAGGGGTGGGGGGTCAGCCTGTCAGTGCTCATACCATACGCCGCACACTGCATCAAATTGGTCTGCATGGCTGTCGTCCCAGAAGGAAGCCTCTTCTAAAGATGATGCACAAGAAAGCTGGCATACAGTTTGCTGAAGACAAGTAGACTAAGGACATGGATTATGAGACCAAGATAATCTTATTTGGTTCAGATGGTGTCAAGCGTGTTTGGCGGCAACCAGGTGAGGAGTACAAAGACAAGTGTGTCTTGCCTACAGTCAAGCATGGTGGTGGGAGTGTCATGGTCTGGGGCTGCATGAGTGCTGCCGGCACTGGGGAGCTACAGTTCATTGAGGGAACCATGAATGCCAACATGTACTGTGACATAATGAAGCAGAGCATGATCCCCTCCCTTCGGTGACTTGGCCGCAGGCCAGTATTCCAGCATGATAACAACCCCAAACGCACCTCCAAGACGACCACTGCCTTGCTAAAGAAGCTGAGGGTGAAGGTGATGGTTTAAACCCTATTGAGCATCTGTGGGGCATCCTCAAATGGAAGGTGGAGGAGCACAAGGTCTCTAACATCCACCAACTCCGTGATGTCGTCATGGAGGAGTGGAAGAGGACTCCAGTGGCAACCTGTGAAGCTCTGGTGAACTCCATGCCCAAGAGGGTTAAGGCAGTGCTGGAAAATAATGGTGGCCACACAAAATATTGACAGTTTGGGCCAAATTTGGACATTTTCACTTAGGGGTGTACTCACTTTTGTTGCCAGTGGTTTAGACATTAATGGCTGTATGTTGAGTTATTTTGAGGGGACAGTAAATTTACACTGTTACACAAGCTGTACACTCACTACTTTACATTGTAGCAAAGTGTCGTTTCTTCAGTGTTGTCACATTAAAAGATATCATCAAATATTTACAAAAATGTGAGGGGTGTACTCACTTTTGTGAGATACTGTATATGGTATGTTTGTGTGTCTGCTCACTTACCGTGCTGCTGCAGGGGGCAGTTCACGGCACCCATCCTCTCAATGACTGTATATGGGCCTTGCCATCAGGCCAGGAATTTACAGGAGGCATTCGGCACTAGCATGAGCACCCAATCACCAGGCTGGAACTCCCATTGTTTTGTTGTGCGGTTGTATGCTCTTTTTTGTTCTTCCTGAGCAGCTTTCATGTGTTCTTCATGTGTATGATCGTGGCCACTTGGTCGATCTGCTCCTGTATCTCTTGCATGAACTCGATGACTGAGTGAAATGGTGAGGGCTGTTTCTCCCATGCTTTAAGGGCCATGTGCAGTTGTTCTCGAGGTCACCGTCTAATAGGGCGTAGGGCAGGAGGAGATCCCAGTTCCTCCCTTCCTCATCTACCACCCTGCACAAAATCCGTTTCAGGATCTGATTAAACCGTTCAATGAGCCCATCCATCTGTGGGTGGTAGATGGATGTCCTCAGGTGTTTAACCTGCAACAGCCGACACAGATCAGACATTATTTTACATGTAAAAGGAGTACCTTGGTCTGTTAGTATGTCTTTCAGGATCCCCACATGGCTGAACAGGAGCACATGTTCCTTAGCAATCTTGCGGGAGGTGGCTTTACATAGCGGCACCACCTCGGGGTACCTGGTGGCATAGTCCATGATGACCAGGATGTATTCTTGACCCCGGGTGGATTTCGGGAGCCGCCCTATGAGGTCCATGGCAATCCTCTCGAAGGGAACGCCTATGATGGGATGAGGGGTGCTGGTGGGGGCTTCCTTGGGGTGGTGCGTTGGTACTGGGGGCACTGCTGACAGAACCCTCGGACCTCTGCATCCATTCCAGGTCAAATAAAGTGGTCCTTCAGTTCTGTAGTGTGTTTCGTGCCCCCAGGTGACCCCTGAGTGGATGGGCATGGGCCAGGTGCATCAGTAACTGGATCCTTGTCTTGGGGACCACCAGGAGGTGACAGGTTTCTCCTCTGCAGTTGGTCCTGTAGTAGAGTAGCCCTGCCCTGACCAGAAAGTAGGTTGTGGGGAGTCCTTGATCCGGGTTTTGGTTGACCCCTTCGATCTGTCGCACCTGGCTCAGCACTGTTTCAGACGGTCATCTTCTTTCTGCTCCCACACAAAGTTCCCCAGTCGTGTCACCTGCTAGAATACAGAAGACAGTGGGTTAGCACATGTATGTGTCTGACCTTCTGCAGTGGCATCCCCCTCGTCTTGGGCCATGTAGGCCTGCTGGACCCGTGGAGCCTTCTCTCATTGTGGTGCCCTCTTGCTCTTGGGAGCTGGGCTGGCCGGGAACCCTGGCCAGTCTCTTCCCAGGAGTAGTGGCACTGGAAGGTCTGGAATGATGCCCAACAGGAGTGGCCAAGTACCTGTTTTGCTTTGGATGTTTACCTCAGCTGCGGGGACTTCACGTGCATGTCACCATTATGGCTCCTATCCTGATTGTTCTTTTTGGCAGGATTGTTGGTCCAGCCAGGGTCACAGTGCTACCTGAGTCCAACAAGGCCATGACTGCGTGTCCCTCTACCCTTACTGTCAGGGTGGGTGTTTTGGGTGGATTATGTGTGTGGAAGGCACACCTGTCAGCCAGGGTTTCTGAGCTCTTTTCGGGGTTTCTGGGTCTGGCTCTGTTGGCATGGCCTCGTCCCGGGGTAGTCCGTAGGCGGGACGACTTTGATTGTTCCCTCTCTCCCCGGTGTAGTTTTGTTCAGGACTGGGTGCTCGCCATCCTTCCCTGCCGAGTTCCAAGGTGGCCATGGCTCGTTCCAGGGCAGTTATCATGTCTTTGGGGTTGTTGGGAACTCTGCCGCTGCCTTTTATCTCACCTTTTATCTTTCCGTAGTCAGCTGCTTCTTCAGGTGAGAGCACATAGTAAGCTGTTCGGGATTCCCCAGAGAGTAGCGGGGTGATGTCCCAGTTTTCATGGAGGGCAGTTCATTCAAAGGCCTCCAAATAGGCCTCGATGTCGTCCTCCTGGGTCAGGCGGGGTAGAAGGTTGTTAGCATCTTGGCAGGGGTCAAGGAGAGGGATGGCAGTAGCAGTGGCAGTTGTCTTCTGTGCTAGGAGATCTCTTGTTAGGACTTGTAAGCTCTGTGTGAGCTGTTGAGTCACTGCTTGCTGTTGAATTTTCATTTCAAATAAATGGTGCAGCATGGGATCCAGTTGTTTCTGGGCGGGCGGCTCTGTGCTCATGCCTGCATCCTCCACCGTGTAGTGAGCCTAGGCCACAGCGGTTTGAGCACAGACACACAGGAGGCCACTTAGGTGAGAACTTGGAGGGTTTTTTATTAAAAAAAGTGTTTGAAGGTGGGAAAAGGGGAAGTGGAATGAGGTGCCTGAGTGTTGGTGTCTTGAGTGCAGCTCCTGTCGGCTGCTAGATGGTGGAGAGCTGCCGTGCTGATCATTAGCCGCCAGCCATGTGTGTTTCTGTGGCCCTGCCTTGCAGCCACACGCTCTCAGGCTGTCCAAAACATTAGTGCTTCTTTCAGCACCATGGCAGTAGTTGTGGGAGGAGCATTTAGCCTTTTTTGTGCACATGCTGCCGGCCTGCTATCACAATATGTCTTACTCCTAATTAGATATATTTAAAGAAAGTGAACAAAGTTTTAATGTGTCATATCTATGAGGGGCCTGAGTAATTTTTTGAGTGTGGTGGTTAAGAGTAACACAATCTAAGTTAATAAGGGGAAAAGTTGCATGCCCTTTAAAGTAAACAGTATTGTTGTACACAGTAAAAAACATAAATTCAATAGACTGTTTTGAATAAAAATTAGTGGTATAAAGTGATTAGTGGGTGACTAGGGAATTGTAAATACTAGGTATTAGGTTAGTATACACCACAAATAACCTTAGAGTAAAGGACTTTTCCCGTTCAGTAGAAGGATATTAATAAAAGCAATTCAGAAATTGAGAATAATTTATCTTTGCTGCTTGGGGTTGTATTTATGCAGCCAATAGGCTAGAACTCTTTGATAGATTAAGTAAACATGAGAGTAGAGGACATCACCTTTATGAGAGGTGTTATTCCTTTGATTAGAGAAGTACATTAAACTATGATTAAGGAATGGATGCAAGATTAAATCAAGTATTGCAAGAAACACAGGGAGTTAGTGATCACCTGTGGAAAGAGCAATTTCATATTTTATTTATTTATTTATTTTTATTTTAACCTTTATTTAACCAGGATAGCCTCTCTAAGATTACTTAAATTATTTTTAAACCAGAAAATTAATATGATTTGACATACCAACACTCTTTAATCTATGCAGCAATATTTCATGATTCACTGTGTCAAAAGCCTTCGATAAATCAACAGGGTCGTTTAAGACTTTCAAAAAGGCTGTTGTGGTATTATGTTTTTTATGAAACCTTGATTGATTATTGGATAAGACTTTGTTTGCATTTCAGATAACATGTCAACTGTTCACTGATAAGGCTTTCAAAATTTTTTGATAGGACACAACGCTTTGATATCGGTCTGTAATTATGTAATATAGTGGGCTCTCCCCCTTTTAATAAAGGAACAACAAAAGCTGATTTCCAAATTTCCAGGATGACACCAGTGTCTAATGAAAGATTAAAATGATAAGTTAAAGGAGATGCAATAATATCAGCTGCTAATTTGAAAAACACAATTGAAAAAAAAAAATCAACTGATAAATTGAAAAACAAAATTCCACACAATCAGGGCCTGGTGATTTGTTTATCTTGAGCAATTTGAGTGCTTTGTAAACATCAGAACTCTTAATCTGTTCAAAACTGAATTCCTCCTTTTTTAAATGGCTTTCTGCATTAATAAAATCAGAGTTTGAGCAAGTGAGATTTTGTGACTTAAATAAAGACCCAGAGGCAATAAAATGCTTATTAAAACTATTGAGCATCTGCTCTCTATCAGAAATGCTAGTAGAATTGGTGTTTATACACGAAGGAAAATTGGAGGTATTTTTGTTACCCACTATAAACTTTATGTTCTGCCAAAATTTCTTGGGATTATTTAAATTTGTTGTAGTTTTTGCAATAAAGTGATCAGCCTTGGTTTTTCTGATAGCAACTGTGCATGCATTCCGAAGCTGTCTAAAACTAATCCAGTCGGAGCTTGAATCAGATTGCCTGGCTTTTGCCCAAGCAGCATCCTGCTCATATATAAGAACAGATAATGCAGCGGAAAACCAGGGGTTATCCCTGCCTTTTTTTCTTTTTTAATTTTTTGAGAGCTGCATGCCTATTAATAATCGATGTAAAACTATCATAAAAATATTTTCAGGCAGACTCAACATCGGGGATGAGAATAATCCTATCCCAATCATAATGAACAAGGTCACAGAGAAAACCTTGTTCACTGAAATATCTCATACACCATCTACCAATAATATAGATAAATTAGGGAAAAGATAATTGCTAACAGAATGGAAAAAGAACTATTACTTAGTGCAAAGTAACAAAAACATTAAACATAAGCAAGATATAAGATTAAAGATTAAGTGGCCTGATTGTCTGGTAGTTTATGTGAGTGTGGAGCAAGTAAGAGATCCAGAATTTAAGTGGACAAAGATTGTACAACAAAGACAGTTAAAAGGGAAAAGGAGTGAGTCAATAAGACACAAACATCTGTATCCCTTAAATTGAGTATGTATGATCCTAAATGAAGTGAATAGAAAAGGGACCCACTCAGACTTATATTTAAATTTCCAGCGATCGATGGAGAGACTTACACAGAGTTCAGTGCTGACAAAGAAACAGCAGAAATATTTAAGAAATATCTTGACTGTATGTTAACTTATATAGATACAATTACACCCATAGAAGGACTAGAGGGTTGGGTATAAGTAACACAGCAAAAACTGATAAGGGAGAACAGATTAAGCAGTGTGAGCCATGTACATTTTTATCCTGTAAAGTGAATTGCTAACCAAGAAGAAGACAGAGAACAGAAGAGTGCGTATATTACAGGAAGCAAAGGTAATAAGAACACATTTTGGGAGAGAAAATCAATATGAGGTTTTATTAGCAAGAAGATATCCTTTAACTGAAGAAAAGAAAGATTAAGTATAACACAGTTTAAGAATCTAGAAGAAGTGAGTGAAGTGAGTGAGATATAAGTTATAAGATAAGTTGCCATGCACGCTGTAGCCAGTATGAAAGAGCAGTCACAGCATCATATATAAAATCTTAGGAATTGATGGGGTTCCAGTTCAGTGTCCACATGTACCCCCAGTGCGGGTTACAGAAAAATCACCTGATGATTATTCACCTTTTAATTTACCAGCCCTTGATCTGATGCATAAATTGAATATGTCACTCATAATTTAATGATGTGCTTTGCAGTTGTGTGTTCCCAGTTGTCTGTCTCCAGTTTCCAAATTTGACAGCGATGGTAACATCCTTCATCCTGAACTAGATAGCATACCTGGCACATAATGGGCTATATAAGGTCGAAGTAGGACAGGTAACATGTACACCGTATCAAGCTAAAGTGAAACATAGTCGTCCAGTGTTTTGTAAACAATACCCTCCATCCTCAGAAAAGGAGGAAGGGATATGCCCAGTTATTCTAGCATTATTACAGCAGGGTGTGATTGTGCTAACAGTTCCGCTATATAACACACCCATTAACCAATGTCCAAGGCTGGAGAAAGAGGATGGCATTAATGCTCCATTAGTGCCTGATGTCCCAATCGTAACCTCTTCCATTTCACATGATAATCATTATTTTTCTGTTGTTGACCTGTGTTCAGCTTTTTTTCCCAGTGTGCCTGCATGTGAAGGCAGCATTACTCACCTTTACTCACCTTAACATCCCAAAACCAACAATACACCTGGGTGCGTCTCCCTCAGAGGTTGCGGACTCTTCTGTGGTCAGAGACTCCCTCACCTTTCTCCCGCTCCCAAGGCCGACAGGACATGATTGTAGTCATCCTCCGCCTACTGCTGTCAGTGGATCACTGATTGCTCTTTTCATGACAAAATCCTGAGAGCTGGGTGTTCTAAAGAAAAACCTGAGATTGAATGTACTTCTGATATGGAAAGCTACTTTATGCTCTGCACCTGTACTGTGGCTGGCTAACTATAACAAAGACTTTCACTTATATGTGACTGAGGGAGGGGGAGCCGCAGAAGTGGTCCTGGCTCAGGAGCATGCGGGCGCTTGCAGGCCTTTAGCTTATTTATTGAAAACACTGGATTTGGTGGCACAGGGATTGCCAGCATGTTTGCGTGCCATGGCTGCAGCTGCTCTCTTACAGCAGACCACTGGGAAACTTGCTCTCCCTCAAACATTGATCTTACACTCCTCACAACAGGTCACTGCCATTTTGAATTACATCCGCATGCAACACCTGTCAGCACAACAAAGACCAGGATATGAGGTTATTCTTTGTGCAACTCAAAATTTAACTATCAAATCCACTAGCGTGTCTAATACACCAACTGTAGTGTTGCATTGCCTACTTAATTCTGTTGAGCAAGTCACTGAGAACACTCTAGCCCCGAAATTCACATTTCCTCGACTCTACGTTCCATCTGAAAGATTTTGTGTCTGAAATTTCACAAACATTATGAACACCCCTGGTCTGCTCAATTGGCTAGATTAAAAGCTCTCACTACAGACTGCCAACTGGTTAAGGGTAGAATTGCTCATATATAGACTCTGCTTATGCCCATGGAGTGTGCCACCTGTCTGAAAGCAAAGAGGTTTTAGGAAAAGTGTTGGAACGCCACTTTAACATTGAACGTATAGTTTAATTGATTTCTGCCATGATGCATCCTAGGCGGCTAGCAATTACTAAATGTCAGGCATACAAATAGGCATTGACTTTGTTATCAAAGATAATAACGTTGCAGATATGGATGCCAAGAAGGCCTCAGGCTGCCAAGTCGAAGTGATAGCACCAGTGGTTCTTATTCAGCCTCAGCCTTGTGTAGATGACATTGCCCGCATACAACATCAGCCAGATACTTATGAATAAGCAGTGTGGCTACAGAGAGGTGACACTAAAGATGAAAATGGCATATGGCATTTGCATGACAGACATATGATTGTACCTACTGCACTTCTTACTGCACTCATTTTGGATGCGCATGGTTTTGACCATTGCATGAGGGGGGAAATTATGAGAAAGATAAAACAGCAAGGGTACTGGTCTGCTTACTTACAGACAATGGTGGATAATTTTTTTTATCTGAATGTCAAATTTGTGCTCCAAATAATGTTAGGAAGGGAACATCAGCACCAACAGGGCACATACCAGTACTAGAAGGGCTGTTCAAGCACTTGATGATAGACTATGTAGACATGGTGATAGACAGATTTAGCAGATGGGTGGAGGCTTCAGCAAACCAAGCTGCAGGAACAGTGATTAAATTTTTGATCAGATAGGTAGTTCACAAATTTCTCGTTTAAATTGCATATTGATCATAATATTTGCACCTCGCCACGCTACCGCGTAAAACGTACATTCACGTCAGTTACTGCACCGAGTTTCATCAATAACCTCCCAAAGACATCAATTAGATATGGATAACCATCTGATCCCAAAGAACTCGATCAGGCGACTGAATGCTTAGAGTCAACGCTCCGCTACATGCTAGATAGGGTGGCTCCACTCAAAAGAAAAATAGAGAGAAAAAGCTAGCACTCTGGTATAACAATCAAACGTGTACCTTAAAACAGACTACTCGACAATTAGAACATAAATGGCATCAAACCAAATGGGTAATATTTCAAACAGCATGGAAGGAGAGCTTCCTTAACTTAGTGCTTCTAGAAAATTCTATCTCTCCACCTTAATAGAAGAAAACAAAAACAATTCTATATTTCTATTCAACACGGTAGCAAAATTAACTAGGAATGAAACCACTACAGAAAGAAGCACTCAATCACAATCATTACATAGCAGTGAAGATTTCATGGATTTTTTCATTGGTAAAGTTGCAAATATTAGATGTGAAATTCAGGCTATTGAATTAAAACTAGACAGTATTATAACTAACCCTGTAGATGATAATATAGCAATATCTGATCAATGTTTAGAATGTTTTACTCCCCTTAGAGAGACGAAACAAGCTTCATTAATCTCTTCAGAATCATCAACTTGCATACTAGATCCTATACCTACATGTTTCTTTAAGCAGATTTGTCCTGGAGTAATTGAGCCCCTTCTTAAAATAATAAATTCTTCCCTTAGCACTGGCTATGTACCTAAATCATTTAAACTAGCGGTTATCAAACCCCTTATTAAAAAACCTGACCTTGACCCCTCTCAACTGTCCAGCTATAGGCCAATATCAAATCGCCACTTTATCTCCAATATATTAGAAAAGGTTGTAGCACAGCAGCTATGCTCGTACCTACACAGGAATAACATTCATGAAATGTATCAGTCAGGATTTAGGCCTCATCATAGCACAGAGAAAGCGCTGGCTAAAGTAGTAAACAACCTACTACTGGCCTCTGATCAGGGTTGTGTCTCCTTGCTTGTGTTACTTGACCTTAGTGCAGCTTTTGATACTATTGATCATACTATTCTCCTTGATAGACTAGAAAATGTTGTTGACATTAGGGGAACAGTCCTCTCCTGGCTTAGGTCTTATTTGACCGATTGCGATTAGTTCTTAAATGTAAATGGCGAGATCTCCACGTATACCGAGGTTACATTTGTTGTTCCACAAGGTTCTGTTTTAGGCCCACTGATATTTACTCTATATATGCTACCTCTAGGTCAAAGTATTAAACATGGAATTAGCTTCCACTGTTATGCTGATGATACACAGCTGTATGTTTCATCGAAGCCAGACGACAGACACCAGCTTAATAAAGTGGAGAAATGTGTAAAGGACATTAGACGTTGGATGCTTATTAACTTTACTTAATTCTGTTCATAAAAAGAGGCCATAGTCCAAAATGGCAACATAGCTACTCCTAATCAGAGCATCTGGACAGAGCTTAGTGAGTAGCTAGAAAACAAGATCACCGCAAAGGCTCTATATAATTTTCTTAAATTGAACAGACACAACATCTGGACTGCTTTAGGGTTTATTTATGAAAGTGATCATGAACAAGTGGCAGTAGTGATGACACTGATTTTGAGCCAGGGTCCCTTTCCCCCAGACCAAAACATTGCTGGACTTTTGATCTTCAAGTTCCATTTCAGAAATGATTGAATGCATGCCTGAAACAGTTCAATACACAAACAAGTTCTCTAAAACACAAAAAGGGGTAGAATGGAACTTCATGTATGGAGGGCATCAGAGGCAACAAAGCTGATGGATTTTGGAGATCCTGAGCCAAGCTATCTGCCCAATTTGGCCACACTGCGCAAAGCAAAGCAAGAAAGAAATGACTTAGAATTAGGTGACAAGGATCCTATTTTGTCACTGCATATGTTAAAATACTGTGCACCTTACAGTGGTAACATTAAAGCTATTGGACCGGACAAGTTTTTCTGTCACAACTGGAGTCAAACACAAATGTACATGTACAAGTCATTATCAAAGAAGTCTACTAACCCCACTGTGAGTTTTGATGCAACTGGCTAAGTAGAGAGGAAACTACAGAGACCAAATGGCATGTCTGGCCATATCTTCATATTGCATCTTGAACATTATATCAGGGTGTTCTGGCAGGGGATGAGAGTTCAAGTGTCCCAGTGGTGCAAATGCTGTCAGAGAGACATGATGATAATGCGATAACACTGGCTGACAGAATGGATACGTGCAGGTGCACCAATTCCAAAAGAGGTTGTGAGTGACTTTTCTCTGGCTTTGCTCGGAGGTCTGGTCTTTTACTCGTCATCCTGATCTAAAGACCTACATCAATGAGTGTTGTGGTGTCTTACTCAGTAAAGAGTCAGCAAAAGTGCCACCTTGTTTTTTTCGGGTTGAAGTTGCACACTGCATCAAGATGATCTGCCAGTGGGACTGCTTGAAGAAAAAAACCCATCACATTAAAGATTTCTTTGTGAGGTCAATGGCACAGCTTCTCAAGTCACAATCCATGGACAATGCAAGAGCGCTACTATGCAGTATTACTGTTGTGGCTCTCAGCAAAGCAGAGGGCAATGACAGTTCTGGAGTTATTTTGAGGACCCTTATTCATCTTAATTTATTTCATAACTTACTATCATAGCTTGCTAAGCATTATATCCTCAGTTATCTAAGCCTCCATGTTTATTACAAATAGAAACTTGGTCAGTAGTTACATAGTGTGTATGTAATGTTTGTAAAGTGTTTTAGCGGTCATTTATGCAGATTCTCAAGCCATTATGGGCTTTTACCAAAGTCTTTGTTTTTACTGGACTGAGACAGGCTGTCATTAATCATTGTTGATAGTCAAAAATAGCAAGAAAAAGAGAGGAGTTTGAAGGGAAGAGAGACAGTCAGTTGGGCAGGATGGAAAAAAAAATATTACTTTGGGACCACCTGGTAAAAAAGCTAGGAGTGAGAGGGCAGAGGGTAGTGATATGGGAGCTAAGGATGAATGAACGGGGTTTATTGTGTGGTAATAAATTTAAGACACAGGAAACACAAGGGTAACAGAGTATGTAGTTTATTGAGAATCACTATTATACACATCATACACATGGGAGGGAATAGGACTTATTGGAGAATAATCTGTAGGTGAAAGGCAATATGGTGGTGTGTTTTTTCTAGCAAAGCTACTATCATCATCATCATAGGAAAGAATAAACAGGCCCTACACAGAGGTTATGGGAAACAGTTGAGCCTCAGTTTGAGTAGAAGCATGAGCAAAGGTCACCGATGGAATGTTACGATAAGCGGGAGGATAAGGAAACCCTGGGGGTACAGGTGAAGAGCAGAGACGTTCCAGCAGAGCTGTAAAATCCACTGCCAAATGTGCCAGCTGATGACGTAGATATTCACCCAGGCCTGTGAGATTGAGCAGCTGAGAGAGAGATGAGGGAGGGCGTTGCTCAGGTGGACAGAGATCAGAGAGAAAGGACAAAAATGAGATAAAACAGTACATTTACATTACATTTATTCACTTAGCAGACACTTTTATCCAAAGTGACTTACAAATAAGAAAAATACAAGCAAAGCGATATATCAAGCAGAGAACAATACAAGTAGTGCTACCATACAAGATCCATTAATTGAGTTCCAGAAGAAGCAAAGTGCACAGAGTAGAGGTGGAAAGTGCAAATATGTATTTTATATATATATATATATATATATATATATATATATATATATATATATATATATATATATTTTATGAGCTGGTTAGGTGTTCACGGAAGAGGTGGGTCTTTAGCTGTTTTTTGAAGATGGTGAGAGATACCAGTAGTGGTAACACTTAAAATATAACCACATATATACATGTACATGCACATGCAAAGAATGTAGGAAACAGGTATCAATACACAGCATGGAAAAAGCATAAAGTTGAAAACACACACACACACACACAAAATGTTTCAGAAAAACACACACATATACTCACAGAATGTTTAAGAAGCACCAAAAATGTATAAACAAACTTAGGATTAGAAAAGAAATATGTGTAACAATAGGCAATAATAAAAATTATAAAAAAGTGAAAAGTGATAAAATATCCAATTTGTCCAGGACAATGGGAAAAAATTGGAAAAAATTTTAAATACCCAAAAGAAAAATATGAAGATAAGGAGATATCCAATGGCTGAAAATGGGTTTTAAGGGGATTCCAAAGTAAGAAAAGTTGGTTCTACTGGTATTTCAAAATGAGAAAAGTAGTTTTTAAGGGGAAATCAAAAAAGACATTATTAAAGCATATTGGGATTTCAAAAGAATGAGATAATTGGGCGTAACCTAAAGATAAGACTGTATAAATAGGGCATTGAGTCTGTGCATAGATTCAGATCAATTTGGGATGTCTCACCGATTGGACCTCATGTTGTTTTTGAACAATAAACTGGATTTTTGCTTCTCTCATCCAACGTGTTCTAGATTTTTACTTTTAATTGTGCTTTTGAGTATGATCACTTATGGAAAAAGGTCATTAGCACCACTAGTCGTTTTTGACACGACATTCAGCGAGCCAGTGCCAGAACGGGAGTTGTCGCGAATTGATCCCATCCTGTGGGACTTCACCACTCCATGGACAGCAGATACTGGCTGCATAGGAAAAAGGTAAGCAGACACTTGTTTTATTCAAAGTTCTGCTGTAGTGAACCTGCTGTCTGGGAGGGGGAGGCCCTGAGGAGAGGAGAGAGGAGCCGGTCCCCTGTGCACTAGCCTAGAGGTAAATAATTGGATAAATAATTGGATAAAATAACTGAAACCTCTGGGAGAGCAGTTGATGGGAGAGGTAAAAGAAATTAAGTTTGGGCCTCTGGTAAAACAAAGAACCAGATGATTATGTGAATCTTTTAATGTGTGCTTCTGTGCTATATGTGTGTGAATTATGAAAGGCTTCAGTTGTAATGAATAAGTGAATAAGAAATTCCTGTAATATAGCTGTTGAGACGAGGGTTTGGAACCCCCCTCAATAGGCCTGCTTGGAAACAGGAAACTTGAGGCCTCACTCCCTTGATACTGCTGCCAAGGTAAGGCAGGGCTGCTTGGTGAGGAAGGAACAGATCCAGATGAGGAAGAACTGCTAAGAAAAATGCCAGATAAGTTATGGACAAAGCACACAACAGACGTAGGATTAGTTGAATCAGCAGGGCTAGCAAAGATAAAACTCAAAGAGAACATTCGCCTGCCGTATCAAAGACAATACCCCTTGTCCTAATAAGCCAGGGAAGGTATAAGACCAACCATACAGGAGCTAATCGATGCAGGTGTATTGATCCCTACCAGGATCCCTTGCAACACTCCAATCTTTCCTGGCAAGAAGTCCGATTCAGATAAATGGAGGTTGATACATGATTTGAGAGCTATAAATCAAATAGTGGTACCTGAAACGCCAATTGTTCCAGACCCGCACACGTTCTTATCAAACATACCTGAGGGAACAAAATGGTATACGGTAATTGATCTGTGATCTGCATTTTTTTTTGTGTACCTCTCCACCCAGATTCATAGCATCTATTTGCGTTCACTTATACTGGACAATAATACACATACACACGACTTCCTCAGGGATATTGTGAAAGCCCCTCTAACCAGGTTCTAGCTCGTGACCTTGATACTCTGAATTGTCTCAGCACCCTGTTGCAGTACGTGGATGACCTTCTGCTTTGTAGCCCAACTAAAGAACAGTGTCAGGAAGACTCTGTAAAAGGTGTTAACTATGCTAGCTGAAAACGGCCACAAAGTGAGTAGAGAAAAACATCAGTTTTGTAAACCTATAGAGTACTTGGGACATGTCCTAGAAGTAAGTAAAATTTCGCCGAACTACGTGGAAGCCATTAGGAAAGTGCCCCATCCGCAAACCGTACGACAAATGCTAGCCTTCTTAGGAATGGCAGGTTTTAGCCGACCATGGGTCTGAGACTTTGTGCTAATAGTTCAACCGCTCCGTGATTTAATCAAAAGCACGGACCAAACGCAGCCAAATGCTCCTCCTAATTGGACCCCTGGGGCATTAGCTGCATTTGAATCACTCAAAGCCACATTGATGTCAACACCTGCATTGGCAAACCCTGATTATTGTAAACCCTTTCACTTGTATGTTTCAGAAAAACGGGGCTTTGCATCTGCTGTATTGACACAACAACAAGGTGTAGGTAAACATCCTATAGCACACTAAAATACCGCATTGGATAACCTTGAGAAGGAAATGCCCCCATGTTATTGTACCTTGCCAGCTGCCGCATTCGCATACCAAAATACCAGACGAGGCAGCAAAGAAAGCTGCTTTAGGAACAGCACCAATGATGGCCTTGATAAACCCGGGAGAGGAAGAGGCCCGACACCCGCAAGAGGATACTGTGGAACAAATTGTGGAAATACAAAGAGAGGCCAGTGAGGCAGAAATAGCTAAATGGATAGCTAGAGGGGCAAAGAAAGAATGGGGCACAGGGGTTGTAGCGGAGTGTAATTGGCTTGTGTGTGGCCCCACTGAGTCTCTTACCACTGCTCATAAAAGATGCACATGGTGTAGACCATGCTAATAGAGGAAAAACCTTGAGGAAGATCATGGCGGTTTGGTGGTACTTAGCTAGCATGATTAATAAGGCATTAAATCAATGCGAGACACGCATACGACACAATGTCCGCAAAAGCTTTACAGCCCCTATAGGGCACATTCCAGAACCAAGGGGCCCATTCAGACACATAATTATGGATTTTGTGGATATGGGCAGTGACAATCAGAAGGAGGGTAACAGATACATATTGATGGTAGAAGACCGCTTCAGTTGTTGGGTAGAGGCTGTTGCAATGGCCAATCATGAGGCATTAACAGTGGCTAGTTTATGTGTATGGAAGTTATTACACAATTTGGATTCCCGGATTTCATCAGCTCAGACAATGCTCCACATTTTGTTAATCAGGTTATAAAGGCTGTAGCTAAGGCTTTGTGTATGGAGCATAAACTGGGGTGTGTGTACCATCCATAGTCACAGGGAATGGTGGAAAGGGCAAATGGAATAATAAAAACAAGGTTATGAATATCTGTGAAAGCTCACGGCTTAACTGGGGTCAAGCATTTCCACTAGCCCTAATAAAAATGCGGACCCAGACTAATCGTACTACTAATCTAACCCCAAACAAGATGTTGACACGCCGCCATATGCCTATGGTAGTTAACTCGGGGTCCCTACGAAGGCCCACCTCTTGAACAATTAGAGGGCAAAATGCAGGAATATGTGTGCCACCTAACCCAAATCCACAGGCATTTGTATTCGCAGGTACACAAGGCAATCCATGGTAAAGACATCACCACACCAGAGAGACTGGTGGAACCATGGGACTACGTGTACATATGCATGTTCAAAAGGAAGCACTTCAACGACCCTCGAAGAGAAGGACCATTCAAGGTGGTTGCAGCAACTCCAACTGCGGTAAAGGTTGAAGGCAACGAGCACTGGTACCACCTAAACCACTACAGTCACGGGGCGGGAAAAGGCAGACTTTTGTGCCCTACTAAGAATGGGGAAGATAGGCTCTATCATCCTAATCAAGGAGGGAAAGGTAGACTCCTGCGTCCCGCCGGAGAAGCAGACAGCAAACACTCTATAATCAAGAAGACCTAGACTTCGCAAGTGACAGCAACATCCCTACGAGCAGACCAGGTGGTAGCACACCAGAGCACAGATCATTGATGATTCCAGGCAAAGACTCCCCATGGGTAGTACCAGATGTGGCTGACATACCGCCTGAGGAAGTCCCTGCACCTCCAGCCCCTATCCTAGACCCAGGCCAGATTGCTGAGGCTCCTTTCATACTTGATGCAGACTGGGGAGGGAGCGGTGCAGTTGTTAGAGGACGACTGTCACCCGTATGAGCAGCCGTTTGGGACTCTAGATCTACAGGATTTGAGAGATCTCAACATCCTTGCTTATCCCCAGCAACCCCAACAGCACCTGAATGCTGTCCCTGTCATAGATATAAACCAGCAAATTCTACAGCTCCTTTCACCTGAATTTGTAATTCTGTTGTCACAAGCAACCCATGCAGTTGGACCAGATGCCGTACCCCAAGCTGCCATACCCCCGAGTGCGGCTGAACCGCACCAGCCATCACATTAAAATCCGGGTGCTTCTTGCAGCCATCGTTGTAATAAGTTCTGTCGGAATGACCACACTTTTATTTATTCCATTTGTGCTTGCCAAGGGGGATAACGGCCTTTTCCATTAGAGATTATATATATATATATATATATATATATATATATATATATATATATATATATATATATATATATATAATATATTACAGAAACACTTATACCTACATACATAAGTCCCAGGGTGCAATTCTTCTTATTTTATTTTACTACTTATGTGCAGTTTTTTTGTGTTTTGCTCTCTCTCTCTCCTCAACGCAAATCTTAATGGTGAAGTGGTTCCAGCTAATATGTAACAAATTCCCCAAAAATACTTACTCAAGGTGAGCTTTCTATCTGGAAAAGAACATACTAGCTCCCTGCTATACAATATAAACCTTGTTCAAGTCTACATCATAATGAGAAGCTTTGTTACTTACTCAAGTTGAGGTCTGATCCTCCGGGACAGGAGCGGCCTTACGCCTCAGGCTTACTCTTCAGTCCAAATTGATGAAGAAAATAATAAACTCTAGTCTTAGTCTATCATAGAAAAAGAGGACTCACCAGTCACTTCTAAAGTTTACAAACCTCCACCTAAGTTGAATAGTTTCAAGCAGGATAATTGTCAATTGTCAATACAGTAATTAACAATAACAATGGCGTAAGTCTTCACTACAAAAGTCTTGGACAAGAACACAGTTTCACATGCAATATACATAGTATCACCCAGTCACATCGGATCCTTAACGTCAGAATGAGTGGTATTGACAACTTGTCAACAAATTAAACATTGACAGGTTATGAGCTGTCCAAAAAAAAAAAACATCTGCTAAGCATTTTTTAAGCATGTGTGTGTGTGTGTGTGTGTGTGTTTCAGACACTTGAGCACAGGATGTTGGGATAACCCACAATATCCTGTTGAGTCCACTTGTGGCTTCATAATGCCTAATGGCCTTTAATCAGTCATATGTCAGCTATAGCATAGCATATAAGAAAACAAGGCTTTTCAGCACTTTGCACCTTTCATATCACACATGTAAGCAAAGCAATACTGCATCTTTCTTATTTTAACACTTTGTATTCATTCAGTTGACATGTATGCTAGAGCTTGGCTTAGGTCATGTTCATGTGGGTCAGGAAGTGGTTTTTTAAGAAGCGGTTTAACAGCAATATCTTCTACATACATTTTAGTTCTTAAAGTTTTTTGTATTCTTATGACTTTTCTTATCTGTTTCTGAACATCTCCATGGCACTCCCAAACTCAATCAGCCATTGCAGCTAAAGCAATCTGTTGGGCTCTCAGAGATTGCAGGATCATGCGGTAGTTGTCAGTAATCAGCACTTCCCGATGATTCTTTATTCTTCCTGCCCTTTCTTCTGCTCTCTCCTTTCTTGCTCTTCTCTTGTCCCTGTGGGATCTTTTTGCAGTGTAAGATGTCACATTGTCCTCTGAGAGAGGCTTTAGTAATATTTGGAAAGAAGTCACCAAGAGTTACAGTTTTGTTTCTGGGTGTAATTTGTTTAGTTGTTGAGATAGGAGATACAACGCAATGGGAGGTTGAGGACTCCATATCAGAGGCAGGGCAGTCTACAACAATGGTGACCAGCTGACTCTAGTTACCATCAACTGCTGGCTTGCTCTGATGCCAGCAGATTTCTGTGCCTCTCCACTCTTCTTCCAGACTCTGGGACCTTCATTTCCAAATGAAATGGAAAATTTACTTTCATCTTTCCCATGATTGTGGTTGCATATGCTGAACCAGACGTAGAGATTAAAGGCTCAGGAAACCTTTGCAGGGGTTTTGAGTTAATTAGCTGACTAGAGCTCTTCTCAGGTTGAAATTTCTGTATTATAAATTCTTTATTCTAATATTTTTAGATACTGGATTTTTAATTTCCATGAGCTGTAAGCCATAATCATCAAGATTAAAACAAACAAACAAACAAAAAAACGACTTGAAACATTTCACTTTATGTGTAATGAATCTAGGCTATATGAAAGTTCCATGTTTTGAATTAAATTACGGAAAAAATGTACTTTTCCACAATATTCAATTTTTTTGAGATGCACCTGTATATATCATGCTAACAGGGGTTAGAAACTGACTAGTGACAAAGGGCTAGAGGATGACGTGTCCAAACAAGTTATGAGTAGCCAGTAACAATATACAACATTGCTGCTTTTCCTAATACACTTGTACCAGTGCTACACACAGTCATGCTTCTACAGTGTCAATGCTGTACTGAGAATGATTCACCATCCCAATCATATCTGTATAGCAATAATTTTATGGTATTGTGGAGACACTTCCTCTCTCCTTATAAAACATCAGATACAGCTACATTTCTCATTAATGGGAACAGTCAGATGCATATCTATTCATTGAAATAAACTGACAAATATATTTATTCACAATTATTGGAAACAAAAAAGATCAAACAAATAGGAATGTATTTACTACACATACATTCATTTACATTAATCAGTATAATCTCAAATACACCGCACAGTGTGTTAAAATGACATCTTATGAATGTTACGGTTGTCTTTGAAATGTAAACAAAAAAAAAAATCACGTTTATATTATGTATGGGGTGGCTGTGGCTCAGGTGGTAGAGCGGGTTGTCCACTAATCGTAGGGTTGGTGGTTCGCTTCCTAGCCCACGTCTCCACATGCTGAAGCGTCCTTGAGCAAAACACTGAACCCCAAGTTACTCCCGATGGCAGGCTAGCGCCTTGCATGGTAGCTCTGCTGCCATGGGGTGTGTGTGTGTGTGAGAAAGAGAGAGAATGGGTGAATGAGAAACAGTGTAAAGCGCTTTGTAGAATCGCCAAGCTTAAAAAGCACGATACAAGTGCACACCATTCACATTATACTCTGATTAACTAGTTTTATAAATTTTACACTACCATTTATAAAGTTTGATATTATCTGTACATTCACATTTATTTGGAGACTGTTAAAAATGACAAATAACACCTAAAATATTCAGTGTGCGGTACAGAAAATGTGAAGTATGAGGTGATATTTTTCTGATATAAGCTGTAGAAGGGATCCCTTTTCAAACCAACACACTATTTCCATATTACCATGTTTTCATATTTACCATGTTTTCAAGTGGGAAGTAGGGATGCACCGTAGGTTCGGCAACCAAAATTATAATATATTATTATATATATATATATTAAATAATTATATATAATTAATAAGTGAAAAGGCCGAATAAATTTGACCGAAGAACGACGTGTTTGATGATGCGACCAAATAGCCTAGCAACCAGAGTGAGACGCGCGAATGTCACGACCTCCACTTCCGGCAGCGCATTCGGAGAGATGAGGGGGCACGCGCATGCACAAGCTACGTGCACAAGTGGTCACCGAGCGCATGCTCTTCGGATGTTAACAACCGTGACATTGTTTACTGGGGACATGTGCGTTTGTTTTGTTTCTGTTCCGGAGTATTCTGTCACGTCGCGAGAGGTAAGGGAGTAGAGTACGGAAGCAGGTAAAGACGTATTTATTTAAGGGCAGGCAGACAAATCCAAATCGTAATCCAAAAAACGTAGTCAAGACAGGCAAAGGGTCGGGCGATTGGCAAACAAGCATAAACGGGGCAAAGCAGGAATCAAAGTCTCGGTTACAGAAAACAGGGTCACAACACAAAACAAGAAACATGAACTAGTACTATGGACTGGGAGCAGAAAAACCAGCAGGGACTAAATGAACTAATCTATAGTTTAAACTAACTAAATCTATCAATGAATATAACATTAACAACGTATCTAACTATACTATATCTACTATAATACTCCGCGAGGTGTACAGGGACGCGAGCAGTATATATCCCCAATATAATCAGCCACATAGAACCGAATAGAACCATTTTTTTGCACTCTTGTCAATGCACTTTTTAATGCACTTTTTTTGTTGTAGGCTACAGAGTGTTCCATTCTTTCAGCAGTCAGTTATAGGCCTAACATAGGCTATTCAAGGGGGGCTCAAAGATGACCACATACAAATATTTTTATTTTACTAATTTATTTATTTAAAGTTATATTGTGCCTTGTTGGTAGCCTATGCCTGCTGGAATGAAAAAAAAATGTTCAATGTTAAATATTTTGAAATTGTAGTTTTTGTAATTTATTTTTTTCTTTGAAAAGCAAGACAAATTAGTAAAAAGCACATTTTGACTATTTAATTTCTGCAATGGTGAAAAAAATGGCAAAATAAATGGAAAAAACACAAAAAAAAACGTGTTTGGTATTTGGCCAAGTTTTTCATTATATTCGGCTTCGGGAAAGAATTTTCAATTCGGTGCATTCCTAGTGGGAAGACCTTTTAGCTCTTAGATATAGCATTACTATATTTGAGGAATTTTCAGAGAAAATGTGAGACATTCATGGTCTGATAACTGTAAAACCCAAAAAAGTGATTAAGTATTTCATGGTATCTGCTTAGTACTTTACATTTTTTTTAAATAATGTGTCTCACTGACCAGTTTATCAAAACAATGTAGATATACAATTTTCTTCTTTTTCCCCCCGGTATTTTGTCTTTAATAAGCATATTTATTCATATTTCATCGTCACAGTATACCAACACATATGTATCATATCACATTCCTAGTTCAAAGGACATTCACAAAAAATGCTGTAGTCTCTACTGTGGCTGAAAAGGAGAAACAGGATCTCATGATCAGATTACATCATATACTGAAAAAGGTGAGCTCAAGTGGAGACAGTATTTTTTATGTAAAAATATTATAGAAGGAAATAAACCATGTCAGGCTTTCTATCTTATTAAATTGTTATAACCTTGCCAATTTGGAGCTCATGTTTTCTCTCCAATGTTTATTTTTTGAACATTAAAGAAGTTTTGCTGTTATTTCAAGAGTGATTTTTTGTTTTGCTGGTTTGATTTCATATTCATCAGTTTATCAATTCAAGCACCTGAAAAAGAGACTTCGTCTGATCAGAGATGTCCTTGGACAATCCTGTGCTTCTTAAACCTTGACCATGATTATAAACTACAACCTAGACTTGCTGTTTCATTGAATCTATACATCAACTATATATTCTCTTAATTTCTACCTCTATAGATTGTACCATTTTTGTGCCTACTTTCTTCTACACTTACAGCACCATATTGTAAATATGATCATTCTTTTAAATTGAGCAAATCACTTCTCAGTGTATCAGATAATCATATAATGTTTTTAATATGCAACTTCATTATAACAACTGCTTTCATGCCATTCTTCTTATACTGAACATGACCTTGATGTAGTGCTAAAAAATAGAAACCATCTTGGACAGAATAATAAAAAAAATGCTCTTGCCCTAGTTAAAATATCTCTATATTTTGTGTGCTAAGTAAAATAGCCCTGTCTGGTCATAATTATTATATATATCCCCTGTTGCCAAACATAACTGGCTATTTCTCCCTTATTTAAATCTCTATAATGTCAAGTAGTTACAATTATCGCTATTCTAAAGCTGGTCATAACTATATTATTTTCAGAACGTATTGTTCTATATGTATAGTAAACTTGTACAAGGTTTTCCCTAGGTTTTCAGAGGGTGCTATCTGGGATCCTGTGGTGGTTGTTTTTTTTTCTTGTTTGTTTTTTTCATATTGTTGACCATAATATCCTTACCATATTTGTGAAGGAAAGCTGGCAACACTTATTGTACTTAAAGTCTATTCATTTCAACAAGTAACATGCTTGAGATTTAATGAAAATATATGTGGACCCATTAAAATATGCATCACTTTTTAAATGATGTTTCAACGAAATGTTATGGCAATGATACAAGTTATGGCAAAATATGTTACAACTTATTTTACTTTAATAAAAGTGTAGCTTTTCCAGAAACAGGTTATTTTTTCAATCGAGCAGCAATGTAGTGCGACCAATTGTTATGTATTTTGTCTAGTAATAACGGTCCTCTTCTTTGCATAACTGCGGTGCCTGCTTGCTTCACAAGCATTAAGAGCCTCAGTGTAGCTCTCATGGATAGGAAGAGACCATCTGATGGACATGTAAAGCGACCAACCACAGTCTTTTACGTGATGTATGGGGCGGGTAAATGATAATAGCCTACCATGATAAATGAACACTGGAGCTCTGATAGAGAATATTACTGGTGCTTTGTTGATAACAGGCAACACAACATTAACTTAAAAATAAAATTAAATAATTCAATAAGTTTATCAGTGCCTGCCAAATAATTTGTGAATGCAATAGTCTGATTGTTATCATAATATAATTTTTAGTGCTGTCAAAATTCATGTTAATTTTTGCGATTAATTAGAAATATTTAACACATTAAAAAATGTACGCAATTAACGCAGCTCAGGTTTTTTTTTTTTTTTTTTACATACTTCCTGTGTCATTTGACCTATGACTTGGGACAATGTGCACCACCAAACCATCCTAGCTAAAGAATAGATAAGGACAAGGGAGGAGTTTTAGGTGGAAAGTTTCACTTTAAAAAGATGCCCAGACGGATCATTGTAGATAACAAAAATAATCTTCACAGTTTACAAAGCCTAATTTAGTTACCACAGAAGTAATGCGTCTGACATATCACCTCAAAGAAAAACACTCTACTGAAACCATCTCTAACTTTGTTTAGCTACCACAGAGTGACCATACGTCCTCTTTTTCAGACCTTAAAAAAGCATCTGGCCAGGATTTCTAAATTTGAGTAAATGTACAGGATTTGGCTTTAGTTTCTAGTTTTTATTATGTGCTTATGGTCTAATACTGCATCGTGTTTGTGTAGATTTGCACTGCTTTAACTCCTCTCTGTAATTGCTGCCTTCTCGCACACCAATTGGTCGATTACAAAAGGCTTGCAACAACCATTGGATAAATTCCTGCCACTCAACCATTAGCCTACTCTCTGTGAATGCGTGAAGGCGAAGCGCTGTTGTGTACGGAATCAAATAGTTGCTCGACTATAGCAGCAAATGACAGCTGTCCTGAATCGAAACAATGCCCATGACCATATAAGGTCATTTTTGATTTCATGTTATCACATTGCTTCGTTTTACATGTACATTCAAATGTGTAAATGATGGCAGAAGGTACACCCGTGGCATGTAATATTTTATTTTATTCCATGGACATTCAAAAGAATGTACGGAAAAAAATATAAAACATGGGCAGAGTGAAACCAGTTTTATTTATATATACACATTTATGTGAATGCAATGCTAATAGTGTGTCTTTTTCAGTGTATTAAAGTTTGTAGCCCCTAAGGGGGGGGGGGGGGGGGTGTCCTCTTTTTGGAATATGGTCACCCTAAGCTACCAAGCCACATAAGATACCAACGTTAGTTCAGTCTATTTTTATCTAACGTCAACTAACTAGCTTTGCAGGCTAACATAACTTAATTCAGTACATGAGTATCTATGCAAGTTAGCTAGGTTAGCAATTTTAGTTGTATTTATAACATTAGTTATATCTTTTGCTATGCTATCTCTGCTATCACTAGTGCAATATTGCTATCGCATACACAAGAATTACTCCTTCACTTATCCTTTGATGAAGTTTACCTTATTGATGGTTTGCAACTTGCTTAGTCGATAATTGTAACTACCATCCCAAGGTGACAGTACAGAGAAATATCCAATCAGTTGTTTGATTAGCTTGGTGATGAACATCTGTCACACACCAATTACACAAATGTTTGTCCCAACACCGATTGCTTATTCCTTTTGCCAGCTTACCTTTCCGTTTGAGATCAAGCCACCTCTCCGTTTTTATATATTTATTTTGTCAGTGCATAGAACTCTCACGTTGTTTTAACATCCATTCTGATATGTCGCCTAAATGCCATTTTACTTTCATTCTGCTTAAGGCGCTTGGCAAAAACACAGGCATTGCTAGCCTTTCTATGGTAGGGAAAACCCTGCTTGTATAATAAGTGTGGATATTGTGACTTTTGTGATAATAGCTTTATAGAATATACTATGTTTTCAAGTCATTTATGTATTTCCTACATATAAAATCTGTGTATAGGACACTATATAATGCAAAAGCGCCAACTGGTTACATTCATATGCACTGCTCTATATATTAAAGGCTTCACTACAACAATTGAAACCCCAGAAATAATAAATAAGCATGTCTATCCTAATTCACACGTATAATCCATAGAATATAATGGTTTCAGGAAATGTTGTAAGCAAGGAGTATCAGACTGCTGTCTTTTAGGACCACAGCAATGCAGAGTTTAGCCTTGTATCGAATTTAACAAAACTATTTCAAATTATTTACTAATTACTTTAAGACTTTCATATGCTGAATTTTGTGTCTTAGAAGAAGGGAAAAACTAATCTCCTGGTATACGCCACCTGCTGCCAACATGGACTGGCATGTTTTACACTAACTCAGACAATATTCAATCTTCACCAAACTTCACATATTTGATACTAATCCTGCCCTGAAGACATCTACATACCAATATTCATTTATCATTATCCTGGAACTCCTGAGCTGTTTCATTTATTCAGTGTTCTTGTATTCTCTTCCAGGGTGATGTTATATTGTTCCAGCTAAGATTCAAAAGTGCCTTAAACCAATCACTATGTAGAATGCAGAAGCCAATATTTGGTACCTTTTATATCATAAAGTGTCTCTTCATGTATATGTTCATAGTGTACTTACAGTCTATAGGAAGTAAGGAGGCATTTGGGCTATTTGAGAGGCAGGCACTGTAAGCTTGTGCTACTGAGTTTGTCTTAGATGTTGTATTCCTTCAGCACTCAGTGCATCATGAGTGTCTGTGCTTGAATCACACTCCACGATAGGTTCTCTTCCAGACGCTAACTGTCCCATCGTCATGTTTATGGAGCCATACGACTTCATAGGTCTCCTTAAGGTGGTGAAACTTCTGCGGTGATAAAGCCCACCTTTGCATATAGAAACCATTAACAGAATGGACAAGAGCATCCCACCCAGAGTAAGTAAGCCAAGTCCAGCAATGATGCACTTATCAAGGTGAGCACCGAGCTGTGCGTAGTACATCTCCAACTTTTCCATCTGGCGTGCTGTAACCTGGTCTGGACTGATTCGAGCCGCCCTTGGTATGGAGTAGGCAATGATGACTAAAGCAATTCCACTGACAAGGAATACCAATGCCAGCATGAAGCTGTAATCCACAGAACATTCTTCATACACTGGTCCTTGTTCTTCGTCTGAGTGAACATCTCCTTGAAGAATCTGAGGATTAATTCCAACTCCACTGTGAGAGGGAAAATGCCGACTCGGTTCTGTTCTGGAATTAACAACACATATACGGGCTTCCTCTTCCTCATCACAGAAGGAAGTGTTTTCGATGCCATGTCTCGAGGGCCTGAGCTCATGGAGCTCCACACAATTCACACACTCCATCCACACTCAGTTTGTATGCTCATGATGATTAAACAAAGGGCTTTTTGTTGTGGCTGGAAACAAGAAGTGAAATTATTTATGCAGCACAATAAAAAGCAACACAAGTTATACAGTTTATGATTGCACAGCATACTGGTATTGAAAAATCAAATTACTAAAAAATCCAGGGGTGGACACATGATTAGCCTGGGTGCCCGGAATGAACAGTTTTCGTGGCCAGGCTATTACGTTTGGGTTTTTTTTTTTTTTTTTTTTTGTAGTTGTTCAGTGGACAAGTAAGTTGAAGAACCAAAAAAGGAAAAAAATTAAATAAAACTAAAAAACCTAGTACATGGTTCTGAATCTGGATGACTGCAGCACAGGTTTTTACTAGGTGGATTAATTAGTGTGCATGGATGACAGCTGGGTGATTTGTCTGCCCCTGAAATGGTACAACAGAACACTTTTACCTGGTATTGTAAAAGTATCAAATTACTGAAAATGATACAATGCAACACTTTTTGTACCAATATTAACCTGCCACTTATGTCACTGGAAACCTATGTAGAGCACTATGAAAACCTCATTGTGCATCACTAGGGAAGCAACTTGTGTAATTGTTATGAAATGAAAGTATTGTCATTGTGATGACAGAAAGCCAACAACTTTAGATTCAACAACCATATTTCTCATATGAATATCAGTGGGATGTACTCAGTCACACAGTCTGAGATGCATCATCAATGCAAATCGTGTGCAACCGATGCTATCGTTCATTTCAGACAAAGTGAGGAAACACCTGGAATTTGGCGAAGCACCTGAAAGACGGTCCAATATTATGTTTGTTTGAGGCAGCTGGCATTGTGGCCGTGAAACCAGCTAATGTTATGCTCCATGTAATGTTTGTGATAGCCAGTTATTTTTTAATGACGCTAATGCATTGCAGTGTTATAAACTACCTCCTAATGGGCCACCATGCATCACCATTCAGCCCGTGTCCTGTCAGCTAAATGTAGCCTCATATCACTAATAATTATTCAAATGTTCATGCTTTTAATAAATCTTTTTGGCCTGCCAACATATCAGTGAATTTAAAATTTATTTAAATTCGCAGAAAAAACAAAGAGGCGCAAATATGATGAGAATGATGAGAAAATATGATGATATATTTCTTTGGGCTTTACATACGCTGACAGTGAAGAAAATCCCCAGCCACAGTGTGTATATGTGCAAACGTACTCTTTCATAACTGCATGAAACCAGCATTTCTGCACAGATATTTAGAAACAAAGAATGCTACTTACTTTTTGCTAAATAAACCTCGAGAGCTTTTTGAAAGACATTTAAGACAACTCAGGAGCAATAAGGCTTTAATAACAGTGTAGGAAACCCTAAATAGCAAGGGTCTGGAAGCATCCTACATGGGGAGTTGCAGTGTGGCTCAGACAGGCAACCCCCATACATGATATAGCTGCTTTAATGCTTGGGGAAAAGGCCAAAAAAAAAAAAAACAATACAAAGGATGCCATCGTCAGACAACACAGTTTGAGAGAGGGGGTACGCAAAAGGATATTAAATGCCTTGGGGGGGGGGGGGGGTACACCACTGTAAAAAGTTTGGGAATCACTGCACTAGACAAGATGATAACACAATTGGGTCTTTTGGGGTCACAATTTTTACAGGCTTTTATAGGCCTAGAAACAGGATTGAGAAATCCCCAAATCCTTGTGACATTGGTTAAACAATAGTTCTAAGTAGCAGACAATTTTACTGCTAACTAGTCTGTGGTGCAATCTAGGAACTCACAGAGCATCTGAAAAGTACTTCAGAAAGACTTTTTTGTGCAAATATTGCATTTTGGACATGTTGAAAAATAAGCAATATACAGGCTTGCTATGAGCTGGACTACCTGAGAAGTACACTCTGACCAGAAAAAATTACAAGACCACAGCTTTGTATGATTATTTAAATTGAAGCCACAAAAAAGTGGAAAAAGATTAATTTGTTAAAAAATTAACGTCATTTTCTATGGATTACATTTTAAAAACCAATGGTCATTTCACTACAATATTTGAGAGTTTTCAGATTTTTACTAAATGCTTTAGCAAATTCTGAGATCATGGTGCAACCACCTCTGGTTGAAATTATATGGAATGACCCTTACAGTATTACATGTACAGTATTGTGTGAGGGTTATAACTTAGACACTAGTGCTTGAACAATACTTAATATAATTTACATAGCTCTCCCATGTTCCAATGTGGTACTTTTATTTGTGTAGTAGCATGTTAGAAAGTACACATGTGGAAGCAACAGCCAAACAAAAAATTTAACAATTAATGAAAGTTTACAATTTATCAATGTCTGTCTGGTTTAGACCCAAGCAGAGCCCCAAAGAAAATTACTAATCAGAGGATTCTGTAAATAAACTATTTTGTAAACACATCACAGAGTGAAGCCACACATACAATAGCAAAATTATAAAGCAAAATTCACAGTTAATTTTATATGATTACATGCACTAATAATGTGAAATTTTATATAAAAATATACAAACAGGAGACAATACAGGTACATATATTTTCCATGTCAATGGAAACATATACATGTCTAGTTCAGCCATGAAACCATGTCTGCACGCTGATTGATGCCTGTGCGCACAGCCTGTCAGCCATGCTTTCTAAACTGCCAAACCATGACTAATAATTGCTGATAAACATGATAACGGTCAGTAAATGCTGATAATGGCGGATAAACACTCATTATGGCCTGTAAACGATGATAACAGCTACTAAACACTGCTAAATGCTGGTAAATGTCTATAAAGCCTGGCAAACATTGATTATCGCTAACAAATGCCTTAATGGCTGACAAACACTAACAAAAGTCAGCATACATCAATAAACGCTCTTAAACCCTGATTATGGCTGGTAAATCTTGATAAATACTGATTCAAACACTGACCATGGATCGCAAATGCTGATAATGGCTGACAAACGTTGGTAATTGCAGATAAATGCTGATATAGGGCAAGTGTACCCATTAAGCCCATGTACCCTTTAAGCCCACTTTCAACTCTGAAGTCAAATAAAAAATAAGAGAAAATCATATTTTATGCTGATCATTATTTTAACCAGGCCAGTGATTTGTTACTTCCCTGACATTTTTTATTGCATACCAATCACATTTGGCAATGTTGAATTAGTCCCACCAATGTGCATGCTCTCTCAGGGGACCTCACACACCTGAAAACCTTTCCTTTAAAAGGAAAGATGACTTATTAGCTTGTGCACAAAGCTAATCTCAAGGTTAAACCATTTGAACCAAGCCTTACTGAAAGATAGACTGCCAAAGAATTAAGCATGGAACTACAAACACTAAATGTTGTATGATTCATTTTACATTAATTTACAAATAAATACATCATAAATTGTTTTGTAGAGCAGATTATTTTCATAAATTTACCTTTTTTTTTCTTCTCTTCTTTAAAGATGGGCTTAAATGGTGCACAAAACACATGCAAACTATAGCCAACACAAGCTAAGCTTGAATGAAAAAAACTTAACATTTCTTAAATGTGAGCACAATGAAAATTACTATGATGCTTAGTCCACAGTATATTTAAGCTCCATGCATGTCTTTGTAAACATATCTTACATTTTTAAAGGAAAACATTGTCTTTTTTCAACATTATTCACTGTGGAACCATTTAAGCCCACCTTGTGTGTTTCAATGAGGAATCCCTATAATTACAAACTTTGATAAATTTTATGAGAGAAAGTGTTTGACAATTCTTTGTGTGCTTTTACCTTACTAACCTTTTACCTTAATTTACAACTATATTTTAGATAGACCTACAAAATACACACTGTGTAGCAGCATTATATAATAGATGTCTGCTAATGTATCATTTGTTTTCAGCGAGAAAATGAATCCTCCCCACTGAATGGAGAGACATCATATGTAATGAAGTTCCTTGACAGAGGCCCAAACAACACTTACCATCACCATTTACGGGAGAATATTGAAGATGTTGAGCGCAGGTTTATCCTTTGCAGGGCAAACCTGGAGGGTGCTGGCCCTTTTTACCTGACAAACCTCAATGAAGTGGAGAACCTCTACAAACAGAAACTTAAAATCAATTAAATCAGCGCAGTAACAAAACAGTAATTATTGCAAACGGTTGCATTCTTTGTTCATGAAGTGTTCTGCTTTGCATGCTGTATGTTTTTCATGTTGAATGTTATTGGTACAGGTGCTTAACACTAGCAAACATTAGTAAAAGGAATTTATTTAATACTTCCCCATCACTGAATAAATATATTGATGTTTTACTTCTTTAAAATCAATAAATTTTTATATTATGTGAAATAATCATGATGTGGGCTTCTTTGGAACACATGCAGGCTTAAATGGTGCCAAAGTACCAATGAAGCCCATGCCAGACTTCTGACTTTATTCATAAAACATCTAAATTTTATATTCTAAAATATACATCAACTAATTAATACATTTTCAAATGAGAGATAAATCTTGCATTTTAACAAATGAGTTCTCTTATAAACCATGTCAATAGCTGAGTTTACATGGACAACAATAATCCACTCTTAATCTGATTAAGACCATACTCTAATTAAGAAACTACCATGTAAACAGCAATTTTTACTTACCTTAATCTAATTAAGGTCATAATCAAAGTAAGCAATAATCTAATTAAGACAGGTGGAGTACTCCTGTTTTAGTCCCATTATGGACATGTAGTAGTGACATGTAAACACCTTAATCACATTATGAACGTTGTGTGGGAGTTTTCACCGCATTTTGCGACAGGACACGATCACACATGGCAGTTTTACGTTTTACGGCGAACAAGAGAGTTCGGCTGTGTCCCAAATCGCATACTTTCCTACTATAGGCCTGTAGTGGGGAAAAATACATGCATCTCGGCTACTATATAGACGGTAACTACGCGATTTGGGACGCAGCCAACGGCTTCAAGCAGTTGTTTATTTGCACGCAGAGCATGACAAATAATTAACTGCACTTAAAGCGTTCGTAAAAAAAATAAATAAAACACACCCAAAACTGTATACGGTACCATAACGAAGACGAACTGTATGTTGATGCATGAAATTCTGGAGGGACGTCAGACGGTGTGGCGCGGTGACGTAATGACGCGGGCTGTTAATCTAATTATGTTCTAAAACATGTAAAACGGGAACATGACAGGAGTATTCTAAAAACGACTCATGTAAACACCTTAATCACATTATTATCTTACTCAGATTAAGGTCAATAATTAGATTACTGCTGTGCATGTAAACGTAGTCACTATCTATGAAAAACACCTAAAAATAGATTTTGGTGGGCTTAATGGGTACACTTACCATACACGATAACGGCCTGTAAAACGCATATAATGGTTCATAAACACTGATAATGGCTGATAAACGCTGGTTAATGCTGATATAGGCAACAAACACTGATCATCGCTGGTAAGTGCTGATAAACGCTGATACGGGCCAATAACGCTATA